>NC_090729.1:184926322-184938822 GCF_036898095.1 Palaemon carinicauda | reverse complement strand
TATTAGCTTTTATTGACTTGAGGAAAGAGAGAGAGAGAGAGAGAGAGAGAGAGAGAGAGAGAGAGAGAGAGAGAGAGAGAGAGAGAGAGAGAGAAATTAATGAAAGCCATTCTCTGTATATATTCGTCAGAATCGGGGATTATTTCATCCAAATAGCATATTACCTTTTATTTACTCCAGGAAAGGAGAGAGAGAGAGAGAGAGAGAGAGAGAGAGAGAGAGAGAGAGAGAGAGAGAGAGAGAGAGAGAAAGAGAGAGAGAGCGAACCATTCTCATTGTGTATATATTCATCAAAATCGGGAATTATTGATATCTTTCAACTATTTTCATGATCATTATTAGAATTAAAAATGAAGTTATTATCTACTGTTTTGACTCCATATGATTTCACATTCCAGTCACGTGTCATTTTTATTTGAATTCTCTCTGGCTCAGATATTCCTCTTTTATTGAATGATTTTTTCTAAAGTAGGAACATGCACGAATAAATGCTTTTATATACGGCAAAAGTAGCAAGCACATTTTTATGCCCTTCATTTTAAAAGTTTATTTTTTAAAATGTAATTTCACTTTTCTTCCGAGAATATTATTATTGTTATAGTTGTTGTTGTTGTTGTTGTTATTGTTATTATTATTATTATTATTGTTATAATCAATATTATTATTATAATTATTATTATTGTTCTTATTATTGTTATTATTATTATCATTATTATTATTACTATTATTGTTATTGTTATCATTATTGTTATTTTTATTATTATTATCATCATTATTATTATTATTATTATTATTATTATTATTATTATTATTACCTACGCCAACGAAGTTAGGAGGAAGTTATTTTTTTTGCCTCGGTTTGTCTGTTTGTTTGTTTGCGAACTACTTCCCTGCCACAAATTTACTCGTATATAAGTGAATCTTACAGGGTTTAATTTTAATGTTGAGACGTTTAAGTGATTCAATTTTGAAAGCCCTAGGTCAAAGGTCAAGGTCAAGGTCGAGCAAAATATCGACCGATTTAACAATAAGACAAGCTGGTTTTGAGAAATAAGTAGCCTTGGCGGAGATCTGCACTCTCAGAGTGTTTTTTTTTTTTTAGTTACTATTATTATTATTATTATTATTATTATTATTATTATAGCTAAGCTTCTACCCTAGTTGGAAAAGCAGGATTCTATAAGCCCAGGGGCTCCTGCAGGGAAAAATAGCCCAGTAAGGAAAAGCAATACAGAAATAATCTACAACAGAAGTAATGAAAATTTAATATGAAATATTTCAAGTGACTTACCATTAATTACTTGTATATCTTAAGGTTTTATCATGATTAATAAAAACAGTTCTTGAAGTATCTCTCACGTTCTTTTGTTTAGAAATATAAGTTGATAAGTTAATATAGCAATGCTCTTGCGAATCTGGTTGTCGAGGTAACAATTTTCCCATGTCGAAGCATTTGTAAGGTTTTATTTATTCATGGTAATGGATGATCCATAAATTCAAAGCTAAAAGCCTCTGTAAAGCTGCCTGTAAATAATATATTTACATCTTTCATAAACTTTGTGCATACCAGCAAAGACAAGGAATGGCATTGCTGTGAATAGTTTTACTTTGTAACATCATAAATGCAAGCGTGGTTCAAATATCAATTTTTATGTTTCAATAAAATGAAAGCTTATATAATAAAAGAATTTTTAATTTTGATTTCAGGTATTTTGACGATGGTATGAATACGTTTTTCTCTGTCATTTATATATAGTAGAAGTAGCGTGAAGTATAGGTAATTGTTTTTGAAAGAAAATAAAAATTCATACTCGGGTAGATTATTGAATCGTCATGTTGAATATTTTTTGGAAATATATTGATAACTTTTTTGAAGCACAAATAACAGGTTTCACATATTTCGAATATTTTTGCTCTTTTATTTGACCATGCAATGCATTTTCAAGTTACGATTGGTTGATTGATTTTGAGTTTTCTGTTTAAAATTTTGAATTACAAGATAATGTTAAGGATATAATATGAAAGCAATTGTAATGAAATAGCAACATTAAAGATAGCGACAACATTAATCATCATCACCTCAGTATTATTTTGATTCATTATTATTATTATTATCATTATTATTATTGTTATTATTATTGTTATTATTATTATTATTATTATTATTATTATTATTATTATTATTATTATTTTTAACCAGGACATGTTACTCTACCTATTGTGACTATACACATACAAGATTATTTGGAGATTAATCATTAGTTATATTTTAGTTATATTTTATTATGAATACTAACGCACATATGAAATTGTAATATCATGGAAATGGAACTTTTTTGAAAAGTTGAATAAAAAAGGAAATTTTCTTTTCAAGTCTAATAGAATTTTATTTTCGTATATGAACATTCATTACTGACAAGACTAACGTAAAATTAATATTAATTAGATCTAAATTTTGTTTATGTAAAATGAGTTAATTCATTACTCAGCATGAAGGGACGAGATGCAATTAATTATACTAAATAAGTGAAAATTCGAAGCTAAATCATTTTGGAATTTAATGAACAAAGAAGGGAGGTGGAAACCATAAATAGAATAAAAGAATAACATTCAACATTATAATGAAAAGCAATAATTTCTCGAATTGACCCTCGACAAATGAAATGGGAGGAATATTATGGCTTCAGTTTAATTATAAGACTTCTTGGGTGAGTTTGTTGTTATGCATTGGATAATATATTAGGCTCTTTTACTTTGTATAATTTTCGTATATTGTTTATGTATGTTTGTAAAAACAAATTTCAATTAAATATACGTTTGCACACTTATTACATAGCCCAGACAAATAGGCCTATGTACTTGAATAGGTTGAACTTCAAAATATCAAACTTGCAGCAAATGTTTGTACGTTGAACACGGTACACAAGTCTTTTTATAGTTTTTCCATGAAAGATCTGTTTTGATGTTGTTTTTGTTCTTAAAATATTTCATTTGAGTTGTTCTTTACTTCTCATATTTATATAATTTAAATATTTCTTAATTTTCCTTCCTCACTAGGCTATTTTTCCTAGTTGGAACCCTTGGGCTTATAGCATCCTGCTTTTCCAGCTATGGTTGTAGCTTACCTAATAATAATAATAATAATAATAATAATAATAATAATAATAATATATATATATACATATATATGTATATATATATGAATATATATATATATATATATATATATATATATATGTATATGTGAATATATATATATATATAAATATATATATATATATTTATAAATGTATATACATATATATATATATATTTATATATATATATATATATATATATATATATATATATATTTATATATAAACGTATACACATATATACACATATAGATAGATAGCATCTTGCTTTTCTAGCTAGGGTTATAGCTTAGCTAGTGATAATACTAATAGTGTATATATATATATATATATATATATATATATATATTTATATATATATATAAATATATATATATATATATATATATTTATATATATATTTATATATATTTATATATTTATATATTTATATATATATATATATATATATATATATAAATAGATGTACACCACTTCTACCAATCTCCAGCCTCAGAAATCCACATCAAACAATATAGTTTTTGAAAATCTGGTTTTCTGACTTTCAAATTAACCGTTATGTCGGATGTGAGGTTAAACGGTGAATTGAACAGGGTTTGTGTTGCACTCCGGAAAAGCCTTTTTTATCGTTTGGTTTTTTTCGCTTTTAAAAGTTGCAATGGAATGACAAATAACTAAGTCTAACAGCCGATTTTTGTTGGTAAAAATTGTAGGCATCTCTCTCTCTCTCTCTCTCTCTCTCTCTCTCCTCTCTCTCTCTCTCTCTCTCTCTCTCGAAGTCATATATTATAGGCTAGTCTCTCTCTCTCTCTCTCTCTCTCTCTCTCCTCTCTCTCTCTCTCTCTCTCTCTCTCTCCAACACACCCCACATGTGCTGAAATACAGCAAAAAATAAAAAATAGAGACACAAAGGTATTCTGCTCAACATGCTTAGTCTGGATAGAAAATATAATTAAGTCGAGACTAAAGCTGCAATTAGTTGAAGAAGAAGAAGAAGAAGAAGAAGAAGAAGAAGAAGAAGAAGAAGAAGAAGAAGAAGAAGAAGAAGAAGAAGAAGAGAAAAATGAACAAGACATGTGTAAGGATGCAGAGGAAATCATTGATATAACTTATGATGCCATCCAACAACATACTTATGAAGAAATAAATTATCAGATGGAAACAAATAATAGACCCAAGAGACTCTACCCGGACCTACATACTTTTAGGGAAGAGCAAGAACAAGAAAAAAAAGAAAAGAAAGATATAGTCTGTAATAGGCTGAAAAGAGGGAATTGCAAATTTGGCGAAAGATGCTACTACAAGCATCCAAAGATATGCCATAATTATGAAATATATGGTAAATGTGCGTATTTAGACGGATATGGAGACGAATGCAGAGATCTCCATCCAAAAATATGCAAAACCCTAAAAGAAGGAAAAGGATGCAGTTTCAACAAAAAATGTCGATATATGCATC
Organism: Palaemon carinicauda; assembly: GCF_036898095.1. NCBI lineage: Eukaryota > Metazoa > Arthropoda > Malacostraca > Decapoda > Palaemonidae > Palaemon > Palaemon carinicauda. Next base: position 184,934,226 of record NC_090729.1, on the reverse strand, counting down.
CTGCAACTATGAATGAGAGTAAGAAAACTCAGCAAACTGAAAAGAAAAACAAAAATGAAACAAAAAAAGAAACAAAAAAGCAGACCGCGTATATACCGCACTATGCACCAAAAAAGGCCTTTCAACCTAAAGCTCCACAAATAGAGCCCAACTACCAAGAATGCATATATAATGCCAGGGGTTGGTGCAGATATGGAGATAATTGCAGGTTTACACACAAAAATAAGTATGAAGGCGAAAGAACAAATATTATGGAAAAGTTGGATTTTTTAATGGCAGAATTCCGAGAAATGAAGAAAAGAACATCATATCAGAACAGGAAGGAAGCATGGGAGAATCCATATTATTACCAATATTAAATAATGGAAATGAGACACAAACCATAATAGTGATGAATGCACAGGGTTTAGTCACGAGTAACTCTAAAAGGAAAATAGAGTTCCTAGAAGAACTAACCCAAATTGAAAAAATAGATATATTAAATATAAGTGAAACATGGTATTCCCAAGAGACTGGCAGTGATGACCAGATAAAGGGTTTCCAAACTTATAGATCAGACAGAAAAAATAGGAATCAAGGGGGAACCGCAATATATGGAAGAGACATAAATCAAGGAAAAGTATGTGAAAAATACAGCAACACAGAATGTGAATTGATTGCGGTAGAATTTGAATTTGAAAAACTAGTGAATATTGTAGTTTACAGACCCCCCAAATACTAAGGAGTTTTGACATAATAATAGAAAAAATAGATGATATATGTAGAAACCATAAAGACTGGAATATACTCCTATCCGGAGATTTTAACTTTCCTTTCGTGGATTGGAAAGAACGGATAGAAGAAAGTGGTTGTATGTATACATATAAAAAAGAGAGTAATAGTAGCGCAGAAGATAAAAGGCAATTTGAAAAGCTTCAAGATATGCTATTAGAACATAATATGCAACAAATAAACCACATTCCAACAAGAAAGGAACAATGTCCTAGATCTAGTATTTGTGAATGAGGTGAATTATGTTAAAGAAATAATAGTGTATAACACGGGAATTTCAGACCACAATGTCATAGAATTGATAGTTCATTCCAAAGCAAGTGATCACAGAATTAATAAAAGCACAAAACTTTGGGAAGGATATGGAAAATATAACTTTTACAGTAAGAATATAAAATGGTCAGAAATAAATGAAGAACTGAATAAAGAATGGAAAAATGTATTTATAAGTGATAATATACAGGTAAATACGGATATACTGTACAAAATACTGGAGAAAATTGTTGAAAAATATGTACCGAAAAAAAACAATAAACAAAAGACGTGCATACCAAGAGACAGAAGGATCTTATTTCAGAAAATTAAAAAGTGGAAGAAAAAATCTTGCAAAAGAAAAAAATGTGTGGAAAATGAGGGGAAATAAAATGTAAGATAGAAAATGCAGAACAAAAGATTATGCAGTCGAAAGAAAATGAAAAAAGGGACTTAGAAGAAAGGACACTTCAAAATATAAAAAGAAACCCCAAAGTACTTTACTCCTATGCAAAAAAGATGAATAAAAGGAGAATAGAAATAGGCCCTCTAAGAATTGAAGGACGGCTAACGAATGAAAAAAAGGAAATATGCAACATATTAGCAGAAAAATATAAGAGTGAGTTCACGCCAAGAATTGCGAATGAGAATAATGAAACAGAAATGAGAGAAGAAAATGTTGAATATCTAACGGATATAGATATTAATGAAGCAGATATTGTCACGGCTATAAACGAAATTAAAAATGGATCGGCAGCCGGACCAGATGGAGTTCCAGCGATTTTGTTAAAAAAAACTGCAAACACTATCGCGAAGCCACTTGCAATACTGCTAAGACAGAGTATAGATATGGGCGAGATATATGTTAAACATAAATTAGCTTATATAACCCCTATCTTCAAAAGTGGATCAAGACTAGAGGCAAGCAATTATAGACCTGTTAGTCTAACATCACATATTATGAAAGTGTATGAGAGGGTAATAAAAAAGAAAATAATGAACCATTTGGTCAAAAATAATTTGTTTAATATGGGTCAACACGGTTTCGTACCTGGAAAAAGTACACAGACCCAACTGATAGCTCACTATGAAAACATATACAATAATATGATAAATGAAAAAGACACAGATGTGATCTATCTAGATTTTGCAAAAGCCTTTGACAAGGTAGACCATAACATATTGGAGAAAAAAATGAGAAAGCATAATATTATGGGAAAGATAGGAAAATGGGTAAAAGAATTCCTGCAAAACAGAAAACAGATAGTGGTTGCAAATGACGAGAAATCAGATGAAGCCCAGGTAATATCTGGTGTGCCCCAAGGTACGGTATTAGCTGCACTGCTATTTGTTATTATGATCTCAGACATAGACTGTGATGTTGAAAACTCCGTAGTGAGAAGTTTCGCCGATGACACAAGAATAAGTAGAGAAATTACTTGTGATGAAGATAGGAACTCACTACAAAGAGATCTAAACAAAATATATGAATGGGCGGAGATAAATAGGATGGTATTTAACTCCGATAAATTCGAATCAACAAATTATGGAAACAGAGAAGGAATGGTGTATGCATACAAGGGACCTAATAATGAGACAATCACAAACAAGGAAGCAATTAAAGACCTTGGTGTAATTTTAAATAGGAATATGTTATGCAACGACCAAATAGCAACACTGTTGGCTAAATGTAAAGCAAAAATGGGAATGTTATTCAGACACTTTAAAACAAGAAAAGCTGAACACATGATTATGCTTTACAAAACTTATGTGCGTAGTACACTCGAGTACTGCAATGTGATATGGTACCCACACTACCAAAAGGATATTGCGCAAATAGAGAGTGTACAAAGGTCCTATACTGCTAGAATAGAAGAAGTTAAGGACCTTGATTACTGGGAAAGACTGCAATTTTTAAAACTATACAGTCTAGAAAGGAGAAGAGAACGCTACATGATAATACAAGCATGGAAGCAAATAGAAGGAATTGCTGAAAACATCATGGAGCTTAAAGTATCAGAAAGAGCAAGCCGAGGTAGATTAATAGTACCAAAAAGCATTCCAGGTAAACTGAGAAAGGCGCACAGGACATTAATCCACTATGCACCAGCATCGATAATGCAGCGACTATTTAACCCTTTTACCCACAGGCTCTTTGGAAATTTCCAACCCTAAACCCCCAAGGGGTTACTTTTTTCCCCAGCACATTTTGGTGTATATTTCTTTTAAATTGCTCTAACAGCCTTAATTTTTGTCATAGAGAGGTCAGGTGGGTCTCATTCTCTTGGAAAAATGTCTGAATTTTCTCAAAAAATTATCAAAAAATATGAAAAAAAAATAATTTTTATAGCATTTTTTTGCTAGGGACATACCGGTACGTCCATGGGGGTAAAGGGATGAGTTTTGTGAAACGTACCAGTACGTCCTTTGGGGGTAAAAAGGGTTAATGTGCTGCCAGCTCATCTAAGAAACATATCAGGAGTGAGCGTAGATGCGTTTAAAAATCAGCTCGATAAATACCTAAGATGCATCCCAGACCATCCAAGACTGGAAGATGCAAAATACACCGGAAGATGTATTAGCAACTCTCTGGTGGATATACGAGGTGCCTCACACTGAGGGACCTGGGGGAACCCAAACAAAAAATAAGGCAATAAGGCAATAAGGTAAGGCTCTCTCTCTCTCTCTCTCTCTCTCTCTCTCTCTCTCTCTCTCTCTCTCTCTCTCTCTCTCTCTCTCTCTCGATGTTTATCCAAAACAATTTAATTCTATCATCCTTTACTTTTCCATTCTAAAATCTTGAAATATAGGCTAGTCTCTCTCTCTCTCTCTCTCTCTCTCTCCTCTCTCTCTCTCTCTCTCTCTCTCTCTCTATATATATATATATATATATATATATATATATATATTTATATATATGTTTATCCTAAACAATTATATTATATCATCTGGGAACCCCCTCTCCTGTATAAAAATTCCTGCGAGACATCGACAAGGAGATGGAGCTGGGGGGAGAGTGACTGCTCCCCTCACTCTAGTTTTGGGGTGTTTGAATGTGCGTGGATGTAGTACGATAGAAGAGTAAAAGATGTGAGATTGGAAGTATGTTTAGAAGTAGAAGGATGGATGTATTAGCCTTGTGTGAGACAAAGATGAAAGGAAAAGGTGAAGTGATGTTTGGTGAAATGTCTGGTAGAGTGTCTGGGGATTGAAAGGGGAAGAGCGAGAGAGGTGTGGCGTTATTGCTGAGTGAATGGATGACAGGTAAAGTAGTGGAATGGAAGGAGATATCATCTAGGTTAATGTGGGTAAGGGTTAGGTTGGGTAGGGAATGTTGGGGCGTTTGTCAGTGCGTATGGGCCAGGTAGTGAGAAAAGTGAAGAAGAGCGGAATGAGTTCTGGAATGAATTAACTAGGTGTGTAGAAGGACTGGGTAGAAGGAATTATGTAGTTGTTATGAGAGTGGTGAGAGACTGGTAGACATGTGTGTTGAACAAGAGATGGTAATAAGTGCTAGCTTCTTTAAAAAGAAAGATAAAAATAAGTATACATGGGTAAGAGTGGCAAATGGAAGAGTAGTAGAAAGGGCATTAATGGATTATGTGTTGATAACTAAAAGAATGTTTGGAAGATTGAAAGACGTGCACGTGTTTAGGGGTATGGCTAACGGTATGTCTGATCATTTTTTGGTGGAAGGAAAATTAGTTGTAGCAAAAGAGTGGGGGAATAGAGTAGGTGGATGTAAAAGGGAGGTAGTGAGGATTGAAGAGCTAATAAAACCGGGGGTAAAAAGTAAATATCAGGAAAGGTTGAAAATGGCATATGACGAGGTGAGAGTAAGAGAAACTGGTAATTTAGAGGAGGAGTGGAAGTTAGTAAAAGAAAATTTTGTTGGGATTGCAAGTGATGTATGTGGCAAGAAGGTTGTTGGAGGCAGCATGAGGAAGGGCAGTGAATGGTGGAATGAAGGAGTGAAGGTAAAAGTGGAAGAGAAAAAGAGGGCTTTTGAAGAATGGCTGCAGAGTAATAGTATAGAGAAGTATGAAAAATATAGAGAGAAAAATGTGGAAGTAAAGCGCAAGGTATGTGAGGCAAAGAGGGCAGCTGACCTGAGGTGGGGTCAGGGATTAGGTCAGTCATATGAAGAGAAGAAGAAGGAAGTTTTGGAAAGAAGTGAAGAGAGTAAGGAAGGCTGGCGCAAGAATTGAAGAGACAGTGAAAGATGGAAATGGAAGGTTGTTAAAAGGAGAGGAGGCAAGGAAAAGGTGGGCGGAATATTTTGAAAGTTTGCTGAAGGTTGAGGGTAATAGTGAGGCAGATATAATTGCTGTTCCAGGTGTTGAGGTGCCAGTGATGGAAGATGAGAATGAGAGAGAGATTACAATAGATGAAGTGAGGAGAGCACTAGATGAAACGAGAGTAGGAAAAGCATCTGGTATGGATGGTGTGAAAGCTGAGATGTTGAAGGAAGGGGGTGTGACTGTACTTGAATGGTTGGTGAGATTGTTTAATATGTGTTTTGTGTTGTCAATGGTACCAGTAGATTGGGTTTGTGCATGTATTGTACCACTATATAAGGGTAAGGGAGATGTGCATGAGTGTTGTAATTCAAGAGGTATTAGTTTGTTGAGTGTAGTTGGAAAAGTGTATGGTATGAGTATTGATTAATAGGATTAAGGATAAAACAGAGAATGCAATCTTGGAAGTACAGGGTGGTTTTTAGAAGAGGTAGGGGTTGTATGATTCATATTTTTACAGTTAGGCAGATATGCGAGAAATATTTAGCAAAAGGTAAGGAGGTGTATGTTGCGTTTATGGATCTGGAGAAAGCATATGATAGAGTTGATAGGGAAGCAATGTGGAATGTGATGAGGTTATATGGAGTTGGTGGAAGGTTGTTGCAAGTAGTGAAAAGTTTCTACAAAGGTAGTAAAGCATGTGTTAGAATAGGAAATGAAGTGAGTGATTGGTTTCCGGTGAGAGTGTGGCTGAGACAGGGATGTGTGATGTCGCCGTGGTTGTTTAACTTGTATGTTGATGGAGTGGTGAGAGAGGTGAATGCTCGAGTGCTTGGACGAGGATTAAAACTGGTAGACGAGAATGACCATGAATGGAAGGTAAATCAGTTGTTGTTTGCAGATGATACTGTACTGGTTGCAGACACAGAAGAGAAGCTTGACCGACTAGTGACAGAATTTGGAAGGGTGTGTGAGAGAAGGAAGTTGAGAGTTAATGTGGGTAAGAGTAAGGTTATGAGATGTACGAGAAGGGAAGTGGTGCAAGGTTGAATGTCATGTTGAATGGAGAGTTACTTGAGGAGGTGGATCAGTTTAAGTACTTGGGATTCTATTGTTGCAGCAAATGGTGGAGTGGAAGCAGATGAACGTCAGAGAGTGAATGAAGGTTGCAGTGTTGGGAGCAGTTAAGGGAGTAGTAAAAAATAGAGGGTTGGGCATGAATGTAAAGAGAGTTCTATATGAGAAAGTGATTGTACCAACTGTGATGTATGGATCGGAGTTGTGGGAATGAAAGTGATGGAGAGACAGAAATTGAATGTGTTTGATATGAAGTGTCTAAGGAGTATGGCTGGTGTATCTCGAGTAGATAGGGTTAGGAACGAAGTGGTGAGGGAGAGAACGGGTGTAAGAAATGAGTTAGCGGCTAGAGTGGATATGAATGTGTTGAGGTGGTTTGGCCATGTTGAGAGAATGGAAAATGGTTGTCTGCTAAAGAAGGTGATGAATGCAAGAGTTGATGGGAGAAGTACAAGAGGAAGGCCAAGGTTTGGGGGGATGGATGGTGTGAAGAAAGCTCTGGGGTGATAGGAGGATAGATGTGAGAGAGGCAAGAGAGCGTGCTAGAAATAGGAATGAATGGCGAGCGAATGTGACGCAGTTCCAGTAGGCCCTGCTGCTTCCTCCGGTGCCTTAGATGACCGCGGAGGTAGCAGCAGTAGGGGAGTCAGCATTATGAAACTTCATCTGTGGTGGAAATGTGGGAGGTTGGGCTGTGGCACCCTAGCAGTACCAGCTGAACTCGGTTGAGTCCTGATTAGGCTGAAGGAACATTTAGAGTAGAGGTCCCCCTTTTTGTTTTGTTTCATTGTTGGTGTCGGCTACCCCCCAAAATTGGGGGAAGTGCCTTGGTATATGGATGGATCTTATACTTTTTCATTTTAAAATCATAAATTATTGGCTACTTTCTCTCTCTCTCTCTCTCTCTCTCCCTCTCTCCTCCCTCTCTCTCCTCCTCTCTCCCTCTCTCCTCCCCTCCTCTCTCTCTCTCCTCAAACTGGAATTGAACAGATATAACACCGCGCTATGTGGTAATTTCTTCACATACAAAATATCGAATACATGGAACAGACTTCCAGCGGATGTATTAACAGTAACACGGAAAATTAATTCAAGAATAAGTTAGACTGTAAAAACTCTCTAAATGTTTAAACTAACTATGTTATGCAAGAGCAAATGGAGTCTCTGCGGATGTACTAAAAAGTCTTTGAGACATCTAAAATTCTTGTAACACACACACTCTCTTTCTCTCTCTCTCTCTCTCCTCTCTCTCTCTCCCTCTCTCTCTCCTCTCTCTCTCTCTCTCTCTCTCTCTCTCTCTCTAGGTTTTTTCCGAAAACGCAATTAAATTCTATCTTCCTTTATTATTTTAAAATAGACACACAGCATCCGTCTAAAAAATTCAGAATTCGTAATTCGAGAGAATAAGTAAAATTATGGAACAAAAGCATCTAAAAGTGATTACATTTGGCAGCTAAAGGTTTTCCACATCTCCCGATTAATGGACCATTTTCATCGTAAATCGCAAAAAGAGGGATTACTCGTTGGAGCAAACGCTTGCTTTAATTTAAATCCCTTCGCAGATCT
>NC_090729.1:184908700-184925822 GCF_036898095.1 Palaemon carinicauda | reverse complement strand
TGTTCATACATACACACACACACACACACACACACACATATATATATATATATATATATATATATATATATATACATATATATATATTTATATATATATATATATATATATATATATATATATATGTTACAGTAAGAACACGTACCTAGGGATTACACGTAATCCCTGAATATTTCAGTGAATACATGTATTCCCCGTTTCACCCAGGGATTCCACCTAATCACTGAAATTTCCAGTGATTACGCGAAATCCCTGAAAAATGGTCCCAGTAATTACGCGTAATCCCTGATGCTCATTTCATCATCAATACTAACGTTGCGACGAGCATATTAGTAAGTAACTAGATAAAAAATAAAATTAACATTGAAAAATGCAAACATATAGAATTTTATTGGTCAAACACACATACACAACGCAAACTGTACCCCGACCTAAAACAAAGCATTTAAAAGTTCTAAAAAATGGCAGAAACCACTGACATGTAACTTGTTGCAACAATTGAGGCTGCTATGACATCGTGAGTTACACAGAAGCCCAGCTTTAAGGCATTTACATCGCCTTGTACTACACTTTTGGGTGCCAGTACAGTTGCATCTTGTGAAGCATTGTCCACCTGAAGCGGATTGAGAAATCATCACCGAGCTCAGTGAAACTGTTTTTTCAGTGTTCATGTCGTGAGTGTTTAGAAGGCGCTGAGGGCACAGATCGAATTGATTTCTGAAATACATACCACTGAGAATACCCGCTTTTACGGCTATCCTGTATTGGTCTGTGTCTTCTCGTCTATCAATTATGACACCAAGGATATTTCTAGGATCGCCTCTCCCACGATCAACAAGTGGAACTGGCACAGCTACATTGTCTCCTTGTTCGCCAGCTCGCAGATCTATGCAACTTCTTCTCACCATCTTTTCTGCTTGAGAAGTTTGTGCATCGGCTGCTTTACAACGACGCCTTTTGATTTCTTTGATGCGTTCTGCAACTCTGTGGTTTTCAACAGAGGAAACAGGACTGTCAGATGGAGAGGGTGAGAGAGACGTTACAGGCTCTTCTGATTCTCCAGTAGAAACAGGACTCTCAACATGTAGGCAGATGGTGTTGCTGTGGGCGAGGAAGGTCCTGTGGGTAGATCAAGGATTTCAGCTGTCATTGGCTGACTTGTCACATTGTCACCAGTGTATTGTGTTGTAGTGCTGCCATGTTCGACCGGGACCAGAACATCCTCTGTCAAATCATGTGTTGGTGTTACATCATTTGTAGCTTGGATCTGGTTTGCAACACCATCAGTTTGGGAGAGAGAGTTGTCATTGTCAGAGTCTGGTCTGATTGGTGTGACAGTAAGAAGATCCTCCTCAGTCTCCATCCGAGCAATCACTTCCATCGGCAAAGACGAAGTAGTAAGTCCTACACGAGCCTCACAGCCAAACATTGCAGAATATGGAGAGCACTTTTCCCGGAATGGAAAGCACTGTTTTTTCTGGCATGTGAGTTATCAGCTGCTGCTTTCGATGGTCTTCTGATAGTCACACTTTGGAATTAATCCTTTTTTGTTTTCTTTAAAATGATCCGTGAGGTTTTGTGTAAACCTTTCCTCGATAGACATCTTGACTTTGCTGGAGGAAGAGGAAGAATGAAGCAACAAGTCAGAGTTGCTTGAAGAAGAGGAAGAATGAAGCAACGAGCAGTGGTTCAGACACTTTTGAAAACTAAACCATTCACTCACGTCTCAGTCGTTTAAACACAAACACTCACTAACGAAACTGAAAGGTCGTTAAGTTAAACTATGCTGTGTGTAATTGTATGTGTGTAATTGTACTGTGTTTAATTGAAATGTTGATAGATGAAGGTTACGCGAATTCACTGAATGCTCAATAGGAAGAACACGTAATATGACAGGTCTAATTTCAGGGATTTCGCGTAATCACTGGAAATTTCAGTGATTAGGTGGAATCCCTGGGTGAAACGGGGAATACGTGTATTCACTGAAATATTCAGGGATTACGTGTAATCCCTAGGTACGTGTTCTTACTGTAACATATATATATATATATATATATATATATATATATATATATATATATATATATATATATATATATATTTATATTTATATATATATGTGTGTGTGCACATGTGTATGTGCGCGTGCACGTGTGTGTATATTTCATGTATTTATAAGGATATTTATTTAAATTATATAAAGTAATAAAGTAATTCGCCTGAATAGAAGAATGGATTTCCATAATTATTGAATGATATACTTCCCCATAATCCTGCATAACGTTTTCTGGATATGAATTTCATAAAGAATAAAAAGAAAGTGAAATAGGGATCATTATTATTCCAGTCTAGTGGATAGCATTACTCACATCATCATATCATGACCCACCCTTATATAATAAAGAGGAACGTGTCTGGTTTTATATGTAAATATATATATATATATATATATATATATATATATATATATATATATATATATATATATACTGTATATATATATATCTATATATATATACTGTATATATTTATATATATATATATATACATATATATATATATATATATATATATATATATATATATATATCTTCTCTGCCACGCTCAGGTAAGAGGGAGAGGGCGTAGTTATACCCTGGTGAGAGGGGTTACCCGGAGAGGTACACTCGGAAATCACAATCTCCCACAAAAAGTCGAACCAGCGAGTTGTAGTTAAAAAGGGGGAAGGGGGTGGGAGGGGTTGAATCTGAGTCAATCTAAATATTTAGAAGTCATTCTTGACGACTCGGGTACACTAGTTAGGAATTAAGGACTTTCAATTGTATAATAAATCATTAATATAATTTCATTCAAATTTCCTTATTTCGTGCTCTGTTGTTTATACGATCCAATTCGGAGAAATGTGATTTACAACGAAGCAATGTTTGCATTTACCTGACATGAATTACCTATGTAACCGTAATTCTCTAATTCCATTTAGCACAAAGGGCTTTTCATTGATTGATGGTTTGTGAATCAAATTCTATAATTTGAAGAATTCTTGCCAGTGTGGAATGCGAGGTTAGAGTAAGCAATGATGATGTTTATTCTATATCTGACCAATCAGACAAAAAACAAAGGCCCTATATAGTCTATGATTTGATCCTATAACTCCTTTTTATAATTCCGCAAGTTTTATTTTAAAATCGTGCTTTCAACTTCAAAAATGACTGAAATATTACTACTATTACTATTACTACAACTAGTTAGGCTACAACCCTAGTTGGAAAAACAGGATGCTATAAGCCCAAGGCTCAAACAGGGAAAAATAGCCCAGTTAGGAAAGGGAATAAATAAATAAACAAACTGCATAGTAAGTAGTGAACAGTTATTATAGATTATTTTAAGAACAATAACATCAAAATTTATCTTTCATATACATAAACTATAAAGAGGGACTTACATCAGCCTGTTCAACATAAGAAACAGTCACTGTAAGTTTGAACTATCCTAATACATGCATGGAATATTTCCATGTATGTATGTATGTATGTATGTATCAGACACTGGGTTAACTTCAAGGGTACTTACACATGAGTAATGGTGTATATAATTAGACAAATACAAGACCTAACAATGTTATCGATTATAATTATATTGATGTAATTTATTCAATACCTTAACATATTATTCATCTTTTTTTTTTTTACCTCGGAGAACACTAATTTCACATGAGTAGATTTTTTCATTTTATGATAAGTTTCACTGGTATTTTTGTCCAGCAATTTTCATTTTAGGTTTTAGTTCCATTAGGAAAATTCTAAAATTTGTATTGAATAGCAGGATATAAGTGTAATTATCCATAATTGGACGTAGGTTCCATGTAATATGGAAATTCGAGCTGTTAAATAAAATCTTTATATCTATAGTATTTCTGTTTTCTTCTGTCCATATTTGTTTATTACTTTTTGGCTTTTGATTTATCAGTCAAAATTATGTTCCCATTAAATTTTCGAGAAGACTAATCTTGAATTCAATAGATTACTATAAAAAGTATGTTTGATTTTTTCCGTTCAATAATAATAATAATAATAATAATAATGATAATAATAAAAATAATAAGAATAATAATAATAATAATAATAATAATAATAATAATAATAATAATAACCTGGAATCCCGCACTATAATCCAATACTCTATGTAGATTGTGATTAACACCAACAACAACAACAACAACAACAACAATAATAATAATAATAATAATAATAATAATAATAATAATAATAATAATTCACACATGAAGAAACAAAAGTTACCAAATTTGTAAACCTACCAAAAATAAAAATCTTCCCCCCTCAAAAAAAAAATTAATGTACATTTAAAGCAACGTTCAACACACCCAACTGATGCATTGGAAAAACAAGCACTAACGATTATTGCCAATTATTACTATTGCTTTGCGTGAATTTTATGGGGAGCTAAACAGCCCCACACAACGGCAAAACTGATGTCGTCATTAAATATCGGATGAACGAGTGCATAAATGCACCAGAACCCCAAATATCGGATGAACGAGTGCATAAATGCACCAGAACCCCATTACACGTATGAAGGGCTCTGCTTTAAACACTAATGGACTATCAGCTAATGAACGAAAGCACATTGCCAACATTAATGTCAGTAAGTTCAGGTATATGCGATAAAGGTCAGAGTATTTTTTTTTCCCCCTGCCGAATTTATTGAGTTTCTGGGGTTTGAAGTCCCCTAGCGATTACAAGGATTTTCTAGTGAGGCCATTACAATTGCAATTACAATTTAACAGGATAATTCTATTGTGAACGATACATGTTTTGTATGCTGTATCTCTTTATGATACATAGATGGTACAGTGTTTAGTGTTTATTTGTGGGAATTGTATTTGCCGACTATTGCTTGTAAACAATAATTTCCTGTTATATACATCACACACACACATGCATTTACATAATGTTAACGCAATACGAGAGAACCTAAAGACGTGGAAATTTGTGTAACCATATTTACATTATATATATAAATTATATATACATATATAAAGTATATGTACGGTATGTATGTGTATGTGTATATATATATATATATATATATATATATATATATATATATATATAACATGCATACATATGTATAAATACATAAATATACATCTACATATAAAAACATATAAACACACAAATATGTACTTATATAATATATATGCATATATATCCGATGAAACCACATATACTTAATAAGAATAAGAGTCGATCTACCCATAGCAAGTAGTTCTATTAACCCAAACCGGCAATGTTGGATGAATTCTAGTGATAATAAGATTTCAGAATCTTCAAAGATTCTCGCGTGTATGAGGTGGGATTAACTTTTAACCCTTTAAATTAATTAGTGATACCGCAGTGAAATCCGGTTTAAATGGATATAAACTCCCTGGTTCTCTATTTTGATTCTCAAAGTTTCTATAATACAAAAGGTACTGTTTTTCTTTCTGTTTTGCAAGGAGGAAATTAATGGCTTAGATCATTTTGCGTGCTTATACACATATCTCATACATATATGAATACGCACACACACATACAGTATACTGTGTGTATATGTATATATATATATATATATATATATATATATATATATATATATATATATATATATATATATGTATATATATATAAACTGTAAATATACATGCATAGATAGACATAAATATAATATATGCAGAGAGAGAGAGAGAGAGATTAACTCGATATCATTCACTATTAGGTGTATGATACTTAAATCAATTTCTATACATATAAAAACCAATTTCCCGAGTTTACAGATTAATAATACAAATTAATAAACGCTGAATGTATGTAGCTTCCTATCGCCAGCTCATTGCTAAGAAGCTAAACAATCATCGCCTTTTATAAAGTCGCGAGCAACGTCATAATAGGCAATCGCATTACCTTTTTCAAAGTAATGATACATTTCATGGCCATTTTCTAAGTGATAATCAGTATAAGGACCCATTGTAAACTAGAGGGTCATTCAGTAGAGAGCATGCCTTCGCCACACCGAACAGACCTTATTTTGCTCTTAGGGTTGTGGTGGCCGATGTGGTAACTGGTGAACACCAGACTGGGGTTCGAGTCCCACTCAAGCTCGTTAGTTTCTTTGGTCGCTACAACCTCACCATCCTTGTGAGCTAAGGATGGGGGGTTTTGGGGGGGCCTATAGTTCTATCTGCTGAGCCACCAGCAGCCATTGCCTGGCCCTCCTTGGTCCTAGCTTGGGTGGAGAGGGGGCTTGGGCGCTGATCATATGTATATATGGTCAGTCTCCAGAGCAGTCCTACTCGATAGGGCAATGTCACTGTCACTTGCCCCTGCCATTCATGAGTGGCCTTTAAACCTTTAAACCCCACTGCGTACTTGTACTTCGATAGATTTTCTTCAAAATCTATTATATTTGTCCTTAGGTCATACCCCACATGCCCACCAAGTTTCGCTAAAATTGGTTTAGTAGTTTTACGTAATGTTGTTCGCAATCAAAAAATAATCCAACAAAATATTTGCCATTGCTATTATTTTCGTAGTAGCCTACTGCTGCGTACTTATAGTTTATTGTACTTTATCCGTAATGTTACAGAATCATCCTTGGATCTTACCCAACCTGTCCACAAAGTTTGGTCAAAATCGGTACATTAGTTTTTATGCAAAGTTGCTCAAAAACAAACAAACAAATAAATAAACTAAGAAACAGATTTTGGCTAAAGTAACTAGGAACTCATGAAGAATATCAGGGCCCTTTTTGAAATAACAAAAAGCACCAGGGTCTCATGGAAAGTAACATCAACATCAGAGACTTTTGTTAAGCTAAACAAAATATCATTTGTATACCTACGAATAATCAATCAACAACCTACCACGCACATTAGGCTGATCTATTTTAATCTGACGTATTTATCAAAAAGGCTTGTTTTATCCTACGCTAATTATGCATCATAATTAATGCAGATAAAATAGATTAACATGTAGAGTTTTCTAATTAATAGTAATCTTCCCAGTAACAAATTGATGTGTTTTGACAGTAACTAAAACCTCCCAAAAGTTGCCCTAGTCAGAATCAGCTCACTGCCAACCCTTCGAAGAGGTCAAATGTAAAGTGTCGATGGTGACATGTCATTTACAAAGGGTCAATTTCAATAGGTCAACTGCAATAGGTCAATTACAAAGGGTTAATTTAAATATGTCCGATAGGGTACATTCGGGCATGCTATTCAATCTTGTTTCTCTTCCTCCTGTCTTTTTTTTCTTTAAGTTTCTATAGTTTAGATATGCAAGACACCATGTAATGTTGCTGATCTTAAGATATTTTATTCTAATTGTTCATTACTTCTGTAGTGTATTTATGTCCTGTATTTCCTATCCTCACTGGGTTAATTTTCCCTCTTGGAGCCTTGGCTTCACCAACTAGAAATGTAGCTTAGCTGGTAACAGCAGCAACAACAATAATAGTAATAATAATAATAATAATAGGTTGATCACCAAAAGTCACTTATAATGTTCGATTTTAATAGGTTGAATGGAATAGGTTGACAGTAGAGGGCAGGACTGATACAAACCAATTACATTTGGTCAACTGCAAAAGGTTGATTACAATTTGTCAATTACGGTGATCAACTATAATAGGTCCATTAAAATGTACCAATGCATTAGATCTCTTATAAATTGTTGATTGCCATAGATAGATAATTTATCATTATTACTATTAATATTTGTAAAGTTAATGTTAGTGGGGTTCTACTAAACGAATTTCCAGTGAACAGCGGAGTACTCCAAGGGAATGTGTTATCACCTCAGTTGTTTATACTCTGCATGGATTTTGGATTTTGTAATGCGTAGAACAGCTGGAGATGGTGGAGAAGGATTGGACTAGATTATTATTAAGAAATTAGCTGAAATAGAGTATACTGATGATGCTGTCCTTATCAGCAGAACGCCACATTATTTGCAATGCTTGCTTACCAGAATGCAGGAAATGTCACGCGAGGTTGGGCTCAAGATAAATAGAAGAAAGACAGATGATGAGAGCAAAATATGCAATAGAACATGAAATATCATTGGAAAAAGAAAGGATTAATGAGGTAGAATCATTTAAGCCTTTAATTACTATGATCTCTGATATAGGGTGTTTACAATTAGAGGTTGGTGAAAGATCGAAAAAAGCAAACAAGACAATGGCTAGGTTAAGTAAAACTTGTAAATC
Source organism: Palaemon carinicauda (assembly GCF_036898095.1). NCBI lineage: Eukaryota > Metazoa > Arthropoda > Malacostraca > Decapoda > Palaemonidae > Palaemon > Palaemon carinicauda. The sequence continues at coordinate 184,917,560 of NC_090729.1, read as the reverse complement.
AAATCGCCTGAAATTACATATAAAAATCAGACTATATATCAGTTTAGTGAGATCAGTGTTACTGTATGGACATGAGTCATGGTATGACAATGAAACAATCGCCAACAGATTTTGTAGATTTGAGAACAACTCCATCAGAAGAATATTGGGGGTTAAATGGCGGGACAGGTTTAGTAATGAAAACATGAAAGAGATTTCTCGAGTGCCATAATATTTGGATGAGATCATGGTGAGGGGCAGATGGAGGGGGTTTGGGTATGCTCTTCGTACTCCCTATGAAAGAATTCACCAAACTTTCAACTGGGCTCCAAAAGGCACTACTGTAAAAGAGTTGGAAGACCCAGGCCTACATGGCTGAGGACTATGAAGTGTGAAGTAGATGATGACTGGAGAAGAATTGAACTGAAAGCTCAAGATAGAGACGACTGGCGAAATCTAACCGAGGCCCTTTGAGTCAATAAGCGTAGATGATGATGATGATTACTACTAGCTAAGCTACAACCCTAGTTGGAAATGCAAGATGCTATAAGCTCAAGAGCTCCAACAGGGAAAAATAGCCCAGTGAGGGCAGGAAATCAGGAAATAAATGTACTAAGAGAAATAATAAATAATTAAGATTAAATAATTTAAGTACAGTAATAACATTAAAATATATCCTTCATATATAAACTATAGGTTGATTGTCATATGTCGTTTGTAACATGCCAATTATAATAAGTAGATTGCAGCTGGTCGTCTGCAAATGACTGCACTGCTAGGGGATGAAAAGGTTAGGGAAGAAAGGGTAGTCGAAAGGGGAGGTGGGGATTCCAAAGGCAAATATACAGATACCAACATAGGGGAATAAATAATGAATGCTTTCGATTATTGAGAATTTGCATGCAGGAACTGAATGTTTTTCTTTCCTTTTTTCATAGAGTTTCGTTTAAGCTAATCCTGTTTTCAATGATTCTGTTTACTATTTTCTATATCAGTTGACTGTGCTCTCTCTCTCTCTCTCTCTCTCTCTCTCTCTCTCTCTCTCTCTCTCTCTCTCTCTCTCTCTCTCTCTCTCTCTCATAATGATACCCTAGTCTGCAATAAATCCCTTAATCATGGGGAGGGTTTCCTATAATGTATTTCAGTCCAACTTTAAGAATGCATAAACACAAGCATACACAAATACACAACAATTATCTATCTCTACATCCATCTACCTATCAATAGTTAAATAGCTATGTATGTATGTATGTATGTATGTATGTATGTATGTATGTATATATATATATATATATATATGTATATATATATACACATATATATATATATAAGCATATATATATGAGAGAGAGAGAGAGAGAGAGAGAGAGAGAGAGAGAGAGAGAGAGAGAGAGAGAGAGAGAGAGAGAGAGAGAGAGAACCTCCTAGACATACATTTACATATTTTGCTTTCGTGAACAGAAATCCATGAGAGTAATAGAAATTTCGTTGGTGCATTTTGCGGAATAAATTAACTTCGATATGAAGAGTATCTATTAAAAATACTTGATACCATTATAAAGCCTGGAACTGCATTCTCTATATAAACCACAGATAGAAATGGAAAACAGAGGAAGAAATTTTCTCCAAAATAGTGCGAATTGTGGACAATTGAAAATATTTCGCAAAATGTAGATTTGGCGTTATTTTCTTCCAGCTGACAAAATACACCTAGAAAATGTTAGATAAAACAATAATTGGATTCTCAAACTAACTTGCAATTCTAAAATGGATTCTAAGCATAGAGAGATTTTCTTATTCAATGAAGCAAAACATGGTTCTGGATTATAGATTATCAGAAGAATTTAAGACATGAATGTTTATAATGCATTAACAAGATAAGAGTCATATTTAATTACTCTATTTGCATAGGAATTTATTTACGTAATCAGAAAATATTTCATGAAAGAAGTACAAGAACGATGATGGTGAAGGTAAGTGTAGGAAAGAAGATTGTGGGAAGAGACGGAAATAAAAACACTATATGGTAAGAATCAGTAGGCGGAAAAGGAAGAGCTATAATTCTCCCCTATATAATAGAGAACATGGCTGGCTATATATATATATATATATATATATATATATATATATATATATATATATATATATATATATATATATATATATATATAACTTCTTTCCTGTCATGTTGAGCAGCATTGCCAAACGTATGACTTCTCGGTCTCTCTCTATCCCCCGGGAAGAGAGAGATAGAACAGTCATACAATGGTAAGAGCAGAAAAGGAAGAGCTATAATTCACCCCTATATAATAAAGAGAACATGGCTGGCTATATATATATATATATATATATATATATATATATATATATATATATATATATATATATATATATATATAGTGTGTGTGTGTGTGTGTGTATATATATATATATATATATATATATATATATATATATATATATATATATATATATATATATATATATATATCACTTATTTTCTGTCATGCTGAACAGCATTGCCAAACCTATGACTACTTGGTTTCTCTTTGACCCTCGGGAAGGGAGAGATGGACCAGTCATACCATGGTGAGAGCGGGTCCCCCGAAATGTAGGCTACACATTGAAACCACAATCTCCCACGAACTGCCGAACCAGCGGGTCGTAGTTCGGAAAGGGGAAAGGGGTACGTAGGGTTGAATCTCTGTGTGTATATCTATCTAAATATTTAGCCGTCAATTTTGACGGGTTGCTTACACTTGTAAATACGGGTTAGGAGAAGGAAGTATTAAACAAATAAACAGAAGAAAGGAATTCCTTTCTCAACTTCAGTCGTAGTCGGGACTATAGTAGGTCACGTCACACTGGCTGCCGGGTCAAGAAAATGAAATCAGGTTTTATGTCTTGCTTGAGAGGCCATTTATGAAGGACCGTTAAACCTGGCTTCCTTTCATTTCTTTCTTTGTATTTCTATTTTCATTTCATTAAGCAGACAATTAAATGCTTTGCATTTCCATAAAACTAACCGGGGCTGAGGTATAGAGGAACTCATCTATTCATTTGAAAAAGATTTAACAGGACATAATAAACTCTTTGGAGAACGTTTCAGCAAATTAACTTTTATAAGCCTGTATCAACGTTTCTACTTGAAAAGGGAAATATCTTATTTCATTCAATGCACCTATATAACTTATCCCGTGCTAGGGCTATAAGAACACTAAATTACAACCGTACGTGTTGCGTGTCGTAGAAAGCGACTAATAGGACAGCTGCTGGCTTGCAGTCTTGCTTTTTAGCAAAAGGTTAGACCCACAGCCAATAACTGAGGAAACTGCTTCCTGGCAGTTGGACTGTCAAGTCAAAGGTTAGGCCCAGTGCCAATAACTGGTTGATGACTGCAAGGGTAAATAATAAAAGGCAACCGGACCCTAATGTAGGGATAACGTTGGATAAGAAGGGGAAGATAACTTGTAATTTTTCATTATTTTATTTTCATAAATTAATATTTCAGTTGTAAGATATATTTTCCATCGTTGGCCATAAAAACGAACGCGCAAACATAAACATAAAAGACCCACTACAATATTGTATTAACACCTTTACCATTCAAAATCATTTCATGAATTATCGTCTACGATACGCATTTATAATTTCCTAGAATATAAGAGAGGTGGGAAGTAAAGAAAATTACTCCTACAAAAAGGTTAGAAAGTAAAGCTAGTGATATAACCGTTGCCGGAAAACTTAGCATCCAAAATTCCCGGTCTTGGAAGGGCAGTTCGCTATGGTCCAGGAAGCTTCCTGCCCTCAAGAAATTCAGAGCTGTGGGTGGCAGCTGCTTAAGAGGAGGAGGAGGAGAAGGAGGAGGGGGAGGGGGAGGAGAAGGAAGAGAGGGAGAAGGAGGAGGAAGAAGAGGAGAGGTGCGTAGGTTATGAGATGCTGCGAGGTACAGATAAGGAGGTGATTTTGAGGAGGCACCGATGTTATAAGATGATAAAAAGGTTGCACCTGCACCAAAGAACCGTCCAAGAAAACACTATTTTGGGGGAATATTTCTTTTATTTTTTTTTTGTTAGTTGACCTAACATTATGATACCCGTGGCAGGGAATTTTTCTCCTGGATTTAGTTGACCCAACACTAAAGTAACCGTGGCAGGATATTTCTTTTCCTGAATTTAGTTGACCTAACATTATGGTAACCGTGGCAGGGAATTTTTCTCCTGGATTTAGTTGACCCAACACTAAAGTAACCGTGGCAGGATATTTCTTTTCCTGAATTTAGTTGACCTAACATTATGGTAACCGTGGCAGGGAATTTTTCTCCTGGATTTAGTTGACCCAACACTAAAGTAACCGTGGCAGGATATTTCTTTTCCTGAATTTAGTTGACCTAACATTATGGTAACCGTGGCAGGGAATTTTTCTCCTGGATTTAGTTGACCTAACATTAAAGTAACCGTGGCAGGATATTTCTTTTCCTGAATTTAGTTGACTTAATATTGCAGTACACGTGCCATGTTTTTTTTTTCTTTCTTTTTTTTTTCTCCTGTGTTTACTTGACCTAAAATTACAGAACATGTGGCAACAGGCGCTTATGCGCGACATAAAATCCTCATTAATATCCAAAATTCATGTTTTTCTTGTACCGAATTTTGAAAAAAAATTGATTAAAAAAATTACAGTAGGTTAGAAAATTAACATTATTATCATTATTATTAGCTCAGCTACAACCCTAGTTGGATAAGCAGGATCCTATAAGCCCAAGGGCTCCAAAGGGGAATTAAAAGCACAGTGAGGAAAGGAAATAAGGAAATAAATAAACGAAAAGAGAAGTAACAAACCATTAAAATAAAATATTTTAAGAACAGTAAAAATTTTTCTTTGTAAAAGAAAATCTGATGGTAAAAGCTTAAAGATGCATACTTTGTGTAATACAGGACCAAGACGAAACGATATAGTAAAAAGTGTATGAATATTCAACGATAAGGGATCAGAAATAGTCTGGTCAAAATCTATAGCTTCCTCGCAAATTTTCCTAGGTCGTCAACCCAGCGTCTTCCCTACCTTTCATTGCTTCGTTTGCAATCCTAGTATAGGGCGGTACAGTCTGTGAAGATCAGAATGCAATTGATGGACAGAATTATGAAAAATCTAATGCAATATAAAGAGAATAGAGATGGATAGTTTGCTGGAATACTGCCTAATTTGGATATTTCAGGAGCGAAGCCGTGAAGTATTTTATCAAGTTGTTGACTATATTGCATGGTACAGTTATCAAAACTCGATAAAATAAGAGACCAGTTAAGAGTAAGAATAGAGGGATGTTGTCCAGATTACACAGAATTACTATAATTTGCCGTCTACCCCTCCATGTGCAATTTCATTTTGAAGATATTTATTTTTTGCATATATATATATATATATATATATATATATATATATATATATATATATATATATATATATATATATATATATACATACAACACTTCTTATCAGGAAGATAGAAAGATGAAGTGGATATACTTTACACAAACCTTTTTATTACTATCCTCCTAATAGAATCAGAAGACATAAGAGCAAACCATTCAATCCAAATGATCATAAAGAAAGAAACAGTTGAGCTCCTTAGCCAGACTGGAAAAGACCATTAGAGCGGAAAATCAAGAACCAATTTCCCTTCTGTTGGGCCTGAATTGACCGGGGGGTTAATTCTCAAATCCGGGAGCTTATCTACGACTGTCCGAGGAAGATAAAAAGAGTCATTCGAGTGTGTAGCCTAGCTGTTTTGGGAAAGATCGGAAAAACGTCATTGTGAAAGTTTTCAGAATTTTAACGTTTCTACGCTGTTAGGAAAAACGAAATTTTAACCGGAAATTGTCCGTCAAAATATGCTGCTCTCGGCCATATTTCAGAAAAGTACAGGCGACCATAATTTTGCCGTACTTTGTTACCATGTTTTACGGGTTGGTGACCGTAATATCACTCCTTTACGTCAATATATCAGTTTTAAACAGTAAATGCTTGGCAACATTTATTCCAGGATTTTTACTGCCTTTTTACGGCAAATTTTTAAACGTACGTAAATATGAATGGTGGTGATTATAGAGAGCTATCAACATTTAAAATTAGGTTTCACGCAGGTGTTAATTCCTGTAATTATAAAGCAATCTATAAGATGTAATTTTAACATAATAAACGTATAATATCACTAAACTCTCCGTAAATTCCGGTTAATAGATAATTTTCTTGAACGTGGGTTGAAAATTCCAAAACAATAAAAGAATATACGTTTCTTGTAGATCATTTTCCTTATACAATGAAGAGCAAATATCTAGAAGTGTATATATATATATATATATATATATATATATATATATATATATATATATATATATATATATATATACATATATATATATGTATTTATTTATTTATATATATATATATATATATATATATATATATATATATATATATATATATATTCCGTCTCTCGTGTAAGGTGAGAGAGAGCAGCCATACCCTGGTACGATGGTTGTGCGTGTGCGTATATCTATCTAAATATCTAGCCGTCAATTTTACGGGTCGCGTAAACTAATTACTACATAAATCGTATTAAAAATATTTGCCAAGAAAAAAAAATCAAGAAATTATCAAAGCAATATATGTGAAAAATTAGTAATAATCTAGAATAAGACAATCTACCCAAATTGGAGTTAAGATAACAACCGATTTACAATATCATTATAAGCTTTGATTTCAACTTCTACGTTTACAGTATACGAATCATATGAAAATATAAAATGAAAAGCTCCCTTAAGCATAAACACATTTAGAATTGCTTACGTATTGACAGTGCATGAACAAATACATATGTAACTAAAACAAAAAGATGTCACTAAATTGCCATAAGAAAACAGAATCAAACCCCCCCCCCCCCCTACCACAAACACATTATCATGCTGTACTATTCTTTAGGTTTTTAGTATCATTGCTATAATCAATCGGGTATTTAATAGAAACTTTACGGCCAATATCTTAGATGCATAAAAATCGCAATTTATTCACTTCAAGTTTTGATTCTTCTTATCTCCATATGTTAAATCATTTCAATAATTTCTACATTTAAAGCAAAACAAATAAATTATATCATCATCTTCACCATTTTCATGATAATAACAATAATAATAATAATAAAAAATAATAATAATAATAATAATAATAATAATAATAATAATATAATAATAATAATTATTATTATTATTATTATTATTATTATTATTATTATTATTATTATTATTATTATTATTATCATTATTATCATTATTGTCTTCATAATAATAATAATAATAATAATAATAATAATAATAATAATAATAATAATAATAATTATAATAATTGGAAAAAATAAGAAAAAGGCTTAGTAATCCAATAATACGAGAAAACTGCAAATGAAAAAAAGTGTCTAGAAAAGATGGAAATAAATATATTATGAAATTCATTGGAATTTAAAAATTATAAAAATCACATCTTTTCAATCCGATTTACTCCTCGCAAATCTCACTGAATTATTCATGACTAAATGTGGGGGAAAACTTAAAATTCTCTCAACCTTATAAAACCTATTACGTTATTCGAGAGAGAGAGAGAGAGAGAAAGAGAGAGAGAGAGAGAGAGAGAGATTTTGCATTATAAAAGGGAAATGACAAAGTTTTTAACTTTTTTTTTAATCGAGTTCCAAGGTTCACAATTGATAAATAATAATAATAATAATAATAATAATAATAATAATAATAATAACAGAGAGAGAGAGAGAGAGAGAGAGAGAGAGAGAGAGAGAGAGAGAGAGAGAGAGAGAGAGAGAGAGAGAGAGAGAGAGAGAGAGAAAATTTATTTTGTATTTTAGAAGGAAATTAATAGTTTTTTTTTAATAGAGTTCATAGCTTGATAATTGGTAAATAATAATAATAATAATAATAATAATAATAATAATAATAATAATAATAATAATAATAATAATAATAATAATAGTCTATTCACTGATAAATCCGACATCTTTCTTTCGCTAAGAATGTAGTTTACCTTCAATATCTTATTCATTATGAAAAATTATTCCATACTCTTCCCATTTCCTATACTTGGTATTATCATCAAGTATTGTATCTTTTTTTGTAAATTATAAAAAAAAAACTTAATGACGACCGCATTGGTTTAAAAAAAAAAAATTATGTTCTCCTTATCGCCTATTCATATTAAAATATTAGTATCACTCTCTTCAGTTTTAAATGAATTACAATTCGATTTCATATACAACCATAGGAAGTTAGTGAATATATAAATTTATTTATATATATATATATTGTAAACATATATTACAAACTGTATATACAACAACAAACCCAGCCGTTCTAGTCCACTATAAGGCAAAGGCCTCAGACATGTCTTTATTCATGTCAGGGGTTTGGCCATTTTCATCACCACGCTGGCCCCTTCATACTGGTGATGGTAGGAGACTAGTCTAATTGCTCACAGCAACCCACCCTAGTCTGGGTGGCCCTGACTAGAAGAGCTTTGCTGATCATGGCGATACATAAACCCTTTCACTACGTTACAGTATTCCCATTTAAAAAGAGATATATGCTACACTCTCTCTCTCTCTCTCTCTCTCTCTCTCTCTCTCTCTCTCTCTCTCTCTCTCTCTCTCTCTCTCTCTCTCTCTCTCTCTCTCATATATATATATATATATATATATATATATATATATATATATATATAATATATATATATATATATATATATATATTTATATATATATATATATATATATATATATAATATATATATATATATATATATATATATATATATATATATATAT
>NC_090729.1:184885237-184890237 GCF_036898095.1 Palaemon carinicauda | reverse complement strand
AGTGAAGTGGACGGACAAAGAGAGAGAGAGAGAGAGAGAGAGAGAGAGAGAGAGAGAGAGAGAGAGAGAGAGAGAGAGAGAGTGTGTGTGTTTGTGTTAAGTGTCTGCTTAGAAGATGAATTTTTCCCTAATCGCTGTGAAATGTAGGTCAACTTTTTCAGGTCAAAATAGTATTAGTCCTGATTAAGTGAGACGTTTGGTCTATGGCCTCCCTGTGAGGATTTTTTTTATGAGTAGGGGACTTAATAACACCTCGCTCTTTTTTATTGTTTATTGAAGCCTTTTTGTTATTTGTTAGTAAATATTTAAGTCTTTTTGTTATTTTATATGAAAGGTTTAGGTGTTTTTGTTAGTTATTATAAAATGTTTAGGTGTTTTTTTTTTTATTTTTTTATAAAATGTTTAGGTGTTTTTGTTATTTTTTATAAAATGTTTAGGTATTTTTGTTATTTGTTATATAAAATGTTTAAATTTTATATTTCATTCTCCTATATTATACTCATCTCTAAAGCGGGAACTTACCACAAACTCTCTCTCTCTCTCTCTCTCTCTCTCTCTCTCTCTCTCTCTCTCTCTCTCTCTCTCTCTCTCTCTCTCTCTCAGTAGCCTAAACTAAAACTATTAATAATCCCAATTTTCCAGGTATACCACATTCCTACTTCAACTCCTTCTCAAGGATAGACACTAAGCGAATAGCACTCCATAAACGTGTTATACAGTCTCATTTACAGCACGTTAACACCCTATGTACATTTATCTGATACATATGCTTTGGTATTATTTGAATGACAAATTTTTTATCATCTATTTTGTAATTCTTTGAAAAACGTCCTCATTAACAGCGGTAATCACCAAATCATCTGCATATAACAATTCCCACAATTGTTACCTCCTCATTAACAGCTGTAATCACCAAACCATCTTCATATAGCAATTCCCAAAACTCCTCACTTTCGGGGTGCCAACGCAAGAGCCCGTGTCTTGCATACGGCAAGGCAAGATAAACGAACGAACTCCTCATTTCTGATCTCTTCACTTACACATCCATGACCACCTAAAGTAAAAATTGTCTTAATGCTGACCCCTGGTGTCATCCAACCCTAACTTCAAAAGGTTTCTGTTTCCCCAACAGCTGTTAGTACTTCACTCTCTCTCTCTCTCTCTCTCTCTCTCTCTCTCTCTCTCTCTCTCTCTCTCTCTCTCCATTGTAGCGAACTTCTTTGGGACTTTCCAACTCTTCTTTTGTAATATTTACTACTAGATTTAAACAAGACATCCTCTCGTAATATGGACCAAGCAATTTATCAATCAAAGGTCACATACATTCTTTATTAGTTAATGAAATTTCAAGGAGAGGAAAAATAAAGATATGTGAACACGAGTAATTTTGTCCTCATCAAAATTCAGAGATTTTTTTTCTCCACTTTGACCCTCATAAAACGAACATTACCTCCTAAATCTGTTTGAATACAAACATGCTCAGTAAGATGATCATATCCCATATATAAAGAGAGGCATCGCCAAGCGTATGAATACTTGGTCTCTCCCCGTCCCTCAGGTATGAGGAGAGATAGTAGTCATGCCCTGGTGTGAGGGGGGGGGGGGGTTTACCCCGAGAGGTACTCTCAGAAACAATAATCTCTCACAAACAATATATCGAAACTGCCTTGTTGTAGTTAGGAAAAGGCGAGTGTTAGGGAAGGGTTAATTCTGTGTGTGTGGGTGCGTGTTTTTGCATATCTATATAAATATTTAACCGTCATTTTGACGGGTCACGTACTCTAGTCTAAACAGAATCGCTAATGTGGGCTGCAGTTATGAAATTTAATTTCATAATTACACATGTAAACTACAAGTTTGATAAGTTCGTTGGTCTATCTTGCTTTTGGATGAGTTAATTAAAAAAAAATAAAAAAACATGGATATTATTATCATTATTATTTTTTTCTTTTTTTCTTTTAAAGATTTCTCCTGTCGAATGAGTAGCGATATTTTGTCCACATATACAGTATACGTGGTTTTCATAATCATAATATTCATACATGCATAACATTGCATGCGTTGATGGTTTGGCATTTCTGGAAACGTGTCTTGGTTCGAATCCTGCATCTGAATGTGAAAGCATCTTCCGACATAAGTCTAATTATAGTTTATATAGGAAATATATATTTTAATGTTACTGTTTTTATAATAGGTAATATTAATAATTACTTCTCTTATAATTTATTTATTTCCTTTCCTCACTGAGCTATTGTTCCCTGTTGGAGTCCCTGGGCTTATAGCATCCTGCTTTTTCAACTATAGTTCTATTTTAGTTGATAATAATAATAATAATAATAATAATAATAATAATAATAATAATAATGATTTCTAGTCGAATATACGTTTTTAGTGATAAGTGAGAAAGCTAAAACGTGAGTGAGCTGTTGTAAGTATTACCCTTACAAATATAAGTGGGAAATACGATTAGCAAATTATCAGTTGATGCAATAACGACTTTATTAGTAAGTAGAAAGATCAATCATAGAATTTAGACCACCGCCAATGAAAATTGTAAGCATTTTACTCAAGTCTACGGACCAAGCTTTCCCTGTTTCATATGTTGATCGAAAATGACTCTATTGCAAAATGAAAGTCCTTGATCTGGATGATGATCCGGATCACTACGAAAATCAAATCCCCATTTCTGACATATCCTGAAATTTTCATTTAAATTCATATTAACTTTTTGTGTTCGGCCGGTGACAAATTAACAGACAGAGGGGATAACATAACTTTCTTGGCGGAGGTAATAATAATTTGCAAGCAAATAAACCTCGTGTTTGGTAACATTTATGTTAAGAATAAAAGAGCAAAGTGTTGCGTTTCTTGGATACGCATGTGCAGAATTTTCAGAAGCGCCAAGTTAGTAAAACATGAGATGGCGGAGGCGACAGTTGCCAAGGGGGGAATCTTGAAAGTGAGGAGAATTTAAGAGGAAATGCTTCAATGACGAGAATTTAAGAGGAAATGCTTCAATGACGAGAATTTAAGAGGAAATGCTTCAATGACGAGAATTTAAGAGGAAATGCTTCAATGACGAGAATTTAAGAGGAAATGCTATATCGTGCAACTATAAAAAATGAGAAATGTCTTAAACAGAATACAGGTTAAGAAAAAGGTTTAGATTATGAAATGTCATTATTATTATTATTATTATTATTATTATTATTATTATTATTATTATTATTATTATTATTATTATTATTATTATTATTATTAGCTAAGCTACAAACCTTGGAAAAAAAGGATGCTATAAGCCCAGGGGATCCAGTAGGGAAAAATAGCCCAGATATGAAAGGAAATAAATTATATGAGAAATAACAAATATAAAATACTTTAAGATAAATAATAATTTTGATATAGATATATCATAAGGAAAAACATATGTCGACCTGTTCAACAAAATTATTCGTTGCAAGTTTGAACTTCTGAAAAGACTTTATGATTGGAAATTAGTGTAGATGTTTAAAGAAATTTATAGGTCAAATACTGCAGAAATTTTGCATTAAACTGTTTTATTTATTATTATTATTATTATTATTATTATTATTATTATTTGCTAAGCTACAACCCTTGTTGGAAAAGCAGGATGCTATAAGCCTAGGGGTACAACAGGGAAAATCGCCCAGTGAGGAAAGGAAACAAAGAAAAATTAAATATTTTAAGAACATTAACATAAGAATAAATATTTCCTATATAAACAATAAAAACTTTAACAAAACAAGGAGAAGAAAAATTAGACAAAAAAGTGTTGCCTATTGTACCCTCAAGCAAGAGAACTCTAACACAAGACAGTAGAAGACCATGGTACAGAGGCTATGGCACTACCCAAGACTAGAGAGAACAATGGTTTGATTTTGGAGTGTCCTTCTCCTAGAAGAGCTGCTTACCATAGCTAAAGAGTCTCTTCTACACTTACCCTTAAGATGAAAGTGGTCACTGAAAAATCACCGAATGGAAACTCAGAAATTGAAAAAAAAATCGTTATTTTTTTATAATGCTTATGATTCAGTTATTTAGAAGTTATTGTTATATATTAAAGGCATTAGGAAAAGATGCGTCGTGATAAATAATTAATAGAAGTTAAATGAAACTAATAATGGACAGTTGAGAAGATTAAATACAAAATTGCATTGAGTATATATATATATATATATATATATATATATATATGTATATATATATATATGTATATATATATATATATATATATATATATATATATATATTTATATATATAACCCACAATGTATGAAAAATGAAATTTATTTAGCTTTTGAAGGGGCTATCTCCCTTCCTCTTCAGAAAACAAATGTTTTCTGAAGAGGAAGGGAGATGGTCCCTTCGAAAGCTAAATAAATTTAATTTTTCTTACATTGTGGGTTATTTTATTCATCATAAATACATGGAAAATTGTGTATTTTAATGTGTATATATAATATATATGTATATATATATATATATATATATATATATATATATATATATATATATATATATATATATATTAATTCAAGTTTATAACGATGCTGAAAGAACACAACAAACATCCAGGCAAAAGTATTTTAAGTAATAAAAGAGAAATCGAAATATCATGATTGTTTGCCTCCTAGACATAAGAGAACCTCCTCTTTACAACATTGAATAAGTTATCTCTCTTATATCTATTGATGTGCACTACTGATAGTTTAGAATTCACATTGAATCCATTTGTTGATTGCGTCTCGTGATTTATTTCTCTCTCTCTCTCTCTCTCTCTCTCTCTCTCTCTCTCTCTCTCTCTCTCTCTCTCTCTCTCTCTCTCTCTCTCTCTCTCTCTGTATTTGATGATCCTCCCTCTCTCTGTATTTGATGATTCTCTCTCTCTCTCTCTCTCTCTCTCTCTCTCTCTCTCTCTCTCTCTCTCTCTCTCTCTCTCTCTCTCTCTCTCTCTCTCTATTTGATGATTCTCTCTTAGT
>NC_090729.1:184880237-184882737 GCF_036898095.1 Palaemon carinicauda | reverse complement strand
TATATATGGTATTATGGACTTTTAAAGATTTCAAAATCGTTATATATTTGTTTTTCAATTTTGATAAAGCGGCTTAACGTCCAATTTGATTCTGCATAAGTCAGAAATGTTCAACTGTCTCTTGAAATATTCCATGTACCCAAAGTTGCAAAATGTCAATACTTTGTTATAATGTGCACTTGCAAACTTTCCAACATTACAGAAATTAAAAAAATATATTATTATTATTATTATTATTATTATTATTATTATTATTATTATTATTATTATTATTACCATTATTGTTATTATTATTATTATTATTATCATTATTATTATTATTTATTATTATTATTATTGTTATTATTTTTATTATTATTATTATTATTATGATTTATTATTATTATTATTACTATTATTATTATTATTATTATTATTATTAATGTTATTATTAATGTTATTGGTATTGTTATCATTATTATTATTATTATTATTATTATTATTATTATTATTACTTGCTAAGCTAAGCTAATTTATATGAACGTTAATGGATTCTTTTGTGCCGTCTGTTCAACGTAAAAGAAAAAGAGATTCCTGTATCTTGCGCAGAACATTATTAAATCAAAATTCTATGAAATGAAAATGTCTTTTCTTTACAAGAAAAATACCGCTTTTTAAATTTCATAAACTGAATTTATATTTCATATGATAAAACAAGGTCTTACCTTTTCACCCTTTTTTTTTTTTTTTTTTTTTTTTTTTTTTTTTTTTTTTTTTTCTTTTTTTTTTGAGAAGTATTATTCCCAGGCCTTTAAATGATATTGCTTTTACTTAAAAACAAGGATTTTCTCCGAATTTCTAATACCTTTTAGATTATAAAAGTTATTTTTAATTCTTAAAACTTTCCAAGTTTTTTTTTTCCTTAAGACTTTTCATCTTTTCTACTGCAGTATTCTGTTAACTGGACTTTCTCCCACTTTAGGTAACTACATTTTCTTCGAATTTTAACTATTGCAATATAGTATAATTATTGTTGTTGTTATTTTTATTATTATTATTATTATTATTATTATTATTATTTTATTATTATTATTATTATTATTATTATTATTATTATTATTATTATTATTATTATTATTATCAAAGCTATAATTCTGGTTGGTAAATTAGAATGCTCCAATCCCGGTGAGAAAAGGAAATAAGGAAATAACATATAAACTACACACACACACACACACACACACACACACACACATATATATATATATATATATATATGTATGTATGTATGAATATATATATATATATATATATATATATATATATACATATATATGTATATATATATATATATATATATATATATATATATATGTGTGTGTGTGTGTGTGTGTGTGTGTGTGTGTAATAAAAAGATTAATATTGGTTTAAACGTTAAAATAGATCAGTTACGTGTAAACTATAGAACGAGACTTATATAATATATAAATATCATTGTATACCGTATCCCTGCTTTATTCTTGTCAAGTTCACATTCCTGTTATTCACTGTAAAAAGATGATTATAATTATAAGAAAATAGTTAATAGGGATTCTGATAATAAGAGCTCTTGCTATTTTACAACAGACAAGGCTCGCAATTAATTTTTGCTACCTTAATAGTGGTAGGTGTTTTTAGTTATTATATTCTTTTAATTAAGGACCAGTTGTGAAATCACGTAAAAAAAAAAAATCGTAATATTAATCGGAAAAACTCCGTAAAAATATACTGTTCTCAGCCGTATTTCAGTTGGATACAGACGACCGTATTTTTTACCCTACTTTGGTGACCGTAATATCATTCCTTTATGTCAATATATCCGTTTTTAAAGCAATAAGTTCCTGGTAACATTTATTCCAGGATTTTCTTTTAAGTGTATGTTTATTCTTAAACAATGGTTATTCTTTATAAAATGAATGCGTCATTGAAGTGCATGACCTTGAAAACAAATACAAAAGCAACGGGTTCTTCAGTTATTACTAGGTTAATTTTCTTCACCCTTTTTTCGACCTCATCTATAGTTCATGAAAGACCTTCACTCAATGAATTGCTATTTCGTGATTAGTATTACTGAATTTAGATCCTTCATTCAGAAAAAAAATACATTATAGATTAAATTTTGTATTTACGTATCCTCATAAAATTGCAATAAGAATCGAACAAGAAAAACTTCGTTACATTTTCATTAAAAAAAAAATCCTGATCAAACTTTACCTGCAATGTAAATCAACTGTAACTTGCCACATTTCCTCGTTAAATTTGTGAAATACGGATTGACTGCGAAATCTTTTCCAATCTTATTAAAGTTTAGTAACACGCTTTACATGAAATATAGATCAACTTCAACCTGTAATATTTCACAATTGAATTTGTGAAATGTGGATTGACTGCTTTGACTGAACCTTTTCCCAGTCTTATGAAAATTTAGTAATAAACTTAACATGAAATATAAATCAACTTTAAAATGCAATATTTTACTGTT
>NC_090729.1:184872737-184875237 GCF_036898095.1 Palaemon carinicauda | reverse complement strand
TTATTATTATTATTATTATTATTATTATTATTATCATCATCATCATCATCATCATCATCATCATCATCATCATCATCATCTAAGCTATAACCCTAGTTGGAAAAGCAGGATTTTATAAGCCAAGTGGCTTCAATAGGGAAAATAGCCCAGTGAGGAAAGGAAATAAGGAAATAAATAAACTATAAGAGAAGTAATGAAGACTTAAAATAAAATTATTTAATAACAGTAAAACCATTCAAATATATCATTCATATATGAATTATGAAAAGAGATTTATGTCAGCCTGTTCAAGAACAGAAAACAGATAGCCCCTCCTCCCCCCCCCCCCCAAAAAAAAAGGCTTTTTATTCCGATGGCCACAAAAGAAGACAATATCTTGAAGAATCATTCACTGTTATAAAAAAAAAACCTAATTTTGATAGGAAATTCTCCGTAAAAATATAGTGTTCTCGACCGTATTTTAGTAAATTAGACGACCGAATTTTTAACCCACTTCGTTATTATCTTTCACGTGTTGGTAACCGTAATATCACTCCTCAACGTCAATAATGTTTTTAAAACGGTAATTGCCTGGCAAAATGTAATCCAGGATTTGTACCGTTTTTTATGGCAATTTTTTAAGTATAGCCATAGACAAATTATATATAGAATATTAATATCACTCATAAAGAAAAATAGCAATAAAAACAACAACAAAAACAACAGAGAGAATGTCACAGCCTACAACGCAATGGTATATCATAATATCACTCATAAAGAGAAGTAACAACAATAACAATAACAATAAAAACAACAACAGAGAGAATGCCACAGCCTACAGCGTATTGGTATATCATAGTCAATTATAAAGAAAAATAACAACAACAACAACAACAACAACACCAATAATAACAACAACAGAGAGAATGCCACAGCCTACAGCGCAATGTTATATCATAATGTCACTCATAAAGAAAAATAACAACAACAACAATTAGAACAACAGAGAGAATGCCACACCCTACAGCGCATTGGTATATCATAGTCAATTATAAAGAAAAATAACAACAACAACAGAGAGAATGCCACAGTCTACAGCGCAATGTTATATCATAATGTCACTTATAAAGAAAAAAAAAAAAACACCAACAATAACACCAACAACAACAGAGAGAATGCCACAACCTACAGCGCAATGGTATATCAGGCACCTTTTATGCCCCGCCCCTACTACTTTACATTTTCATTCGCAGGTACAATAATCATTAACTTCCGAGTCAGCCTCGTAATGCCCGAGTTACAACTCATCTGCTTAAATTGGTACACAAGTTCTCGACTGGAGGTCTCTTCACGGCTGCCTTTAGGGGAGATTATTGCTCCAACAGAAGCCATCAGGAGACTTCATTAAGGCAGATTAAAACTCTAAATAAGAGCGGTCCATTCATTGCGATTAGAATATACCGTAAGGCAGACTTCATTATTATACATCACAGATATGAATAAGGGTGGTGTTGGTAATGAAGTTTTAGGATAGAGAGGAGAATGGGAGGCGGTGTGAAGATTAAATGGATTTTAACCAATAAGGAAAGAAATGGTTATCAGTGTATTAAGCAAAGACATTTTTTATTCATTTTAACCAATGAGAAAACTAGCTTATTTTAACCAATAAGCAAAGAGATGTTTTATTCATTTTAAACAATAAGGAAATAAAGGGTATATTTATTTGTGAAAATTTCTATTCTGATTAATTATACATAAAAAATTATTTTGAATATGTTTTGTACATTGTAGCTACCTTGATGATATGAATAAGGGCGATGTCATTAATGTTTTAGGATAGAAAGGATAATGGGAATTAAAGATTAAATGAATTTTCATCAATAAGGAAAGAATTGGGTTATTTATTTTTTATAATTTTTATTCTGATTATACGTACAAATCATATTAAGTATATTTTTTTACATTGTAATTAACTTGAGCCGTATAAATTTGTATAACACATTTATTCGTTTTCATAGAAAGAACCAAAATTTATAAACTTATTTAGAGGCCTCTATGGATTTATATAGGTAGTAGGTTGGCCAGGGCATAAGCCACCCGTTGAGATACTACCGCTTGAGAGTTATAGGGTTCTTTGACGGGCCAGACAGTACTACATTGGATACTTCTCTCTGGTTACTGTTCATTTTCACTTTGTCTACACGCACACCGAATAGTCTGGCCTATTATTTACATATTCTCCTCTGTCATACACCTGACAACACTGACATTACCAAACAACTCTTCTTCACCCAAGTGGTTACTGCAATTTAATTGTTCAGTTGCTACTTTCCTCTTTGTACGGGTAGAAGAGACTCTTTAGTTTTGGTAAGCAGCTCTTCTAGGAGAAGGACACTCCAAAATCCAACCATTATTCTCTAGTCTTGGGTAATGCCATAGCCTCTGTACCATTGTATTCCTCTGTCTTGTGTTAGAGTTCTCTTGCTTGCGGGTACACTCGGGCACACTATTCTATTTTATT
>NC_090729.1:184852737-184862737 GCF_036898095.1 Palaemon carinicauda | reverse complement strand
GACTTAAATATATATTTATATATATATTTATATATATATATATATATATATATATATATATATATATATATATATATATATATGTGTGTATATATATATATATATATGTGTATATATATATATATGTGTATATATATTATATATATATATATATATTATATATATATATATGGATATAGATATATGCATATATATATATATATATATATATATATATATGGATATAGATATATGCATATATATATGTATATATACATATGTATATATATATATTTTTGGGCTCAAGCCATGTCGTCCTGATGGAAGTTCCTATAGGGTAGCTTCCTAGGGTATATTACAACTACGGCGATATTCCCAGAGAATTTACCTTAAGGTACCAGAATTCTAACTCCTGGAGCGAGTATCCCTCGTGAAAGGGATATCGCGACATATCAGAGGACGTATTCTTGACACGCCACATGGCAATCTGCATCCTGGACAGAGATTTCGTCTCGTAGGAGGCGATTGGCAAGAAACGAATTCGGGAAAGAAAAAGGGGAGCCGCTCCCAAGGCTTCCCTATCCTCCGATTCGTATGCGTGCCTGGCGCCAATCCTGGCGCCATCTGTATTCCTTTTTGCGTAGCTTAACAACTCGGTGTTTTTTCCTGTGTTTCTCGCAAATCTTGGATTTATTCTGCTTTTCATGGCTTCTCCGTCTTCGTCGGCCTCTGATAAGTTGAGTATAATGTCTTTTATGTATAAATGTAGGCTCTTGGTAAATTTTTGAGTGATTAATAGGATTAATCTTTGATACAAGAGCCGTAGCCTACCGGAGGCGTCCTGGACGCTGTCGCTCGCTAGGTATAAGTTTAGTTAGTCAGAGCGACATTCCCGGTTGTTTTGCTTTAATAAATTTTAGCTATTTAGCATTACATAGGATTTCCTTTCGTGCTTAGTATTATTTTGGCGAAGTATTCGCCATTCTGGCCTACGCTAGGCCATGTAGCCTAGTCGTTTGGTCCTAGTACTTCATGCATGATTTTGGTTTTTCCGAGTGTAATAAAAATTTTATTGAAGCTTTAGGCTATGTTTTATACATTTAAGACTGTGTGGAATATTTCCAAGATAGTATACGAGTGAGTTTCGGTGATTTAGGTAATCGATTCTCTTGGTGCCTAGGCTAAGTTGCTTATGGAGCCTTAGTATACTTTATCATACTCCCCGGTTGCTTTCTTTTCTTCGGAGAAGGTATGCAATCCCTTTCCCTCTGTTTAAGCCTTGGGCTTATCCCTAAGTGGTTTTTTTCCGAATTTATTTTCGATAAAACTATACTGGGGTGTTACTGTACCTTCCTGTTCCTGTAGTATGGTTCAAAGAGGGACAGAACAACAGAGTTTTTTAGTCTGAGTCTGTGTTTGTCTGGCTTGGGGCAGTCTCCCTCGCTGGCCTGACACAGACAAAGGGGGCTTAGCCCCCTTAGGTCACTACCGAAGGTTTCTGTGGATATGATTCCTTCTTTTGTGATCTACCAGACTAGTCCTTGTTGCTGTTCTCGGGGGAGGATAAGTTTCTTTCCTTGGGAGTAGCAACACCTTCCTTGCTTTGGTGCTCTGGGAGCTGGCAAGTATTGCTGGCCTTCCCCCTTAGATCTCCCTTAGGCTAAGATAAGTTTCTTGGCTGCGGGTGATCTGTCACTAAATCAAGGTTGGTAGGACCCTCTTGTCCTTTCCCCCTCTTTCTCCGTAATGGCCTAGCCATTACAGTACTGTACGTCGTTCTACATCTGGACCTAGTATAGGTTAGGATGTGGAATTGACTCAGCCCCTTGCCGGCCGGCAGAGTTGCCGGCCGGCAAGGGTCTTATATTTTTGAGTGCTGCCCGGACCTCTCTTGGTCCCTCATCCATGCCTGCCTGTAGAGCCAGACGGCATTGGTCAGGAAGCCTGAATTAGATTCTCCCCTTCCTTATATGCACTCTTTCGGATTGCCGGGCTTGGAGGTAGTGTACACTCTTATCCCGGCATCCATTCTATTTTTCTTCTAGTGCTGTACCCGACCCGGCTGCCGGCCTATGAGGCCGGCAGCCGGGCAGGTGTAGTCCTCTGGTTCTTTTGCTGCCGGCTGGCATCGGTCTTGTACCTTTCGCCGGCCGGCTTATGTCAGCCCTTGTCTGCCGGTCACCAAGAGTGTGGCCGGCAGCTGGGTACTACCTTGTGTAGTTGCCGGCCGGCAGCCATTGCCGGCCGACATTGGCTGTTGCCGGCCGGCAGTTGCTGCCGGCCGGCACATGCATTTGAACCAGAGTGCTGCCGCCTTATAAGCTGTTAAGTTGTATACTTTAAAGCTAGTTATGGTGTGTGCCGGCCGGCAAGTGCCGGCCGGCACGTATCCCCCTATACTGTACTAGTATTCTTCAGTATAACATATACAGTAAGAAGAAAACTATGGTAAGGGTTTTGGTACAGCACTGTGTGTTCTAACACTATTGTGTTTTCTTGCACATCCCTTTGCTGTTGCCCTACAGATAGGAAAGTGAGTTCTTTCCTGTCTATTACCCAGGATTTTAAAATCATTGCTTAGGTGTGAGCTTCACCTGTTTCCTCTGGAAACCTTGCATTGGTTACTCTAAAAGAGATTAACCATTTGATTTTATTATCTGGAAGGCTGCAACAATGGTTTGTGAGGGAAACACAAGTGTGTGTCTTTCCTTTATGAATTGTTATGTTATACTATGCATATCCAGTGATACATAGTTCACTTGATACTCATGGAAATTTCTTCTCTTTACAGGAGGACCCTCCGAAGTGCAGAAATGTTTTCTGCAACGTCCGCAGCAAGTACCTCTGCGGACATGAGTTTTGTAGGAGACACGCAGCATGCGCTGTCTCCAAGGATGATCTCCAGTATTGGGACCCTCAGGTATGTACTGTATGCACTAACCTGATTACTGAGGCTTTTGATTCCCCTAGGACGGCGGAATCAAGGGATATAGCAAGGGAGAAGCTTCGTACCTGGGTAAGGGTTTCCAAAAGAACACCTCTGGCCCTTATCTTCCAAGTGAGAAGATGAGGGCGTATCTTTTTCCCAAGGCATCAGCTGATGCAGTGATTCCCCAGCCTCAAGAGGAGATCCCCCAAGATCAGGTCCAGGTGGACGTTGAAGTCGCGGTCGCGATGCAAGACATCCAGTTAGATGACAGGATGTCTGACGTGGACGAGCGTTTGGAACAAGACCTCCTGGCAGAAGGTCAGGATGAAGTTAGAGCCCCGGACGTCGTAGAGGATGAGGTCGATGAGGTGTCGGCTACTCCGGTTCAGATTCCGGAGCCTATTCCCTCAACATCGGCCGGTCTCCCAGTAGAGCCGGGACAGGCCTTCTCTTCGATTGTTGGAATGATCCAACAAATGCAGAAGGAGAATCAGGAGAAGGCGGCTGCTATGGAACTGCGGATGCAGTCCTTGGCAGAATCACATGGGCCCCGGAAAAGGCTCAATGTGAAAGACCTTCCCTTATGCTCAGATGCTAACCCATGGAGGTATGCTGAGCACATGCCGATGACGACTGGAAAGATCGTCATCTCGGATAAGCTGGGTTCAGTTCCCCTAGAGGAGGTGGAATTCTGGCCCAGCAAGGCATCATATCCGGACTGCTATGTCCGGCTGAGAAAAGAACCAGCTTCAAGGGAGGAGATAGAGCCGAAGGAGGTCATAATCATGGACCACGCTAAGGCTCAAGCCCTACTTTCATCCTCAATGAAGGAGAAGGGCTTCTCTAACTCGAAGGTAGCTGCATTGAGCAAGAAGCTCCCTTCCTTTGTGTCCTCTCCTGTTAGAGCCTTCCCCTTTTTACAGAAAGGGTTTGCGGCTGTCCTAAAGGCAGTCGAGGCCGGCAAGCCTTGCCCCTCCCTGGAGGAGTGTAAACCCTTGTCGCTGGCCCTGCCTATGGACCACAAAGACTGGAAGGATGTCCATCTGACGTTCTCAGTGGGAAAGTTGGAAGCTGATATTGCCGGACGGCAATTTGGCGAGGACCTCCCCAAGCTGTCCGACTCTCTTTTACGAAGAGAGTTCGAGACAAAAGAAAGACTGGCTGCCTCAATGTCTCATCAGACTACTCTTGAGACGATGGCAAGTGACCCCAAGGTCCATGAAATGTTCATGGTGGTGGCTAAGACTCACCTAGCCACAGTGACGAAGGACCTTTATAGCTTCGTCAAGGCAAGGAGAGCTTGTAGGGAGTTCGTGTTCACCGGGGCTATGGTGAGGCACGAGCCAAGGAAGTTAATCTCCTCCAACATTTGGGGAAAAGACCTTTTCCCTACCGATGTGGTCAAAGAAGTTGTTGATAAGGCCGCCGTGGAGAATAGAAACCTTCTCCAGAAGTGGGGCCTGGCTATCAAAAGAAAGTCTTCCCCGGATGAGGGTTCTTAACCAAAAAGGAAGAATATGAGGACTAGGCTACCGTGTCGGCCAGCCAAGCCCTCTAGACAGCAACAGCAACTGCAATTGCCATTGCCTCCAGTGCCCCAGATGGTGGCACAAACCCCGACCACTTTTCAGTGGGTACCCCAGGCTGTGCCAGGTCAGTCCACGGCATTCACCCCAACGTTCGAAGGACAGTCTTCTTCCTTTCGAGCAAAGCCTAGAGGAGCAGCCAGAGGCTCGTCTAGGCGCCCCTCAAGGGGAAGGGGATTCAGAGGTGGTCGTGGTCAGGGAGGCAAGACCTCAGGACGGCAGTCCAAGTGAAATGATACCGGTAGGAGGGAGACTGATGAAATTTTGGGATCGTTGGACCTTCGATCCCTGGGCCCAAAGCCTACTCAAGAATGGACTGGGCTGGAGCTGGTACAGCACTCCACCCCCGTGCCTTCGGTTTTTCCAACACTCCACCCCCGTTCTGGAGGAGTACGTTCAAGAACTGTTGGAGAAAAAGGTGATCCGAAAGGTGAAGTCCATCAAATTCCAAGGGAGGCTGTTTTGTGTTCCCAAGAAAGACTCGGAAAAGCTCAGAGTCATTCTGGACTTGTCGCCACTCAACAAGTTCATAGTGAATTGCAAATTCAAAATGCTAACACTGCAACACATAAGGACCTTACTGCCCAAGAGGGCATACTCAGTCTCTATAGACTTGTCAGACGCCTATTGGCACATTCCAATCAGCCGTCGACTCTCCCCCTACCTAGGGTTCAGGCTACAACGGAGACTATACGCCTTCAGAGCCATGCCATTCGGGCTAAACATAGCCCCAAGGATTTTCACGAAGCTTGCGAGCGCAGCTCTCAAACAATTACGCCTAAAGGGAATTCAGGTAGTAGCCTACCTGGACGACTGGCTGGTGTGGGCAGCATCCGAGACCGAATGCTTGCAAGCTTCCAGTCAGGTGATCCAGTTCCTAGAGTACCTAGGCTTCAAGATCAACAGAAAAAAGTCTCGACTTTCTCCATCCCAAAAGTTCCAGCAGCTGGGAATCCACTGGGACCTTTTGTCACACTGTTTCTCCATCCCGACGAAGAAAAGGAAGGAGATAGCGGGCTCTGTCAAGAGACTTCTAGATTCCGAAAGGATATCAAGACGCGAACAGGAGAGGGTACTAGGCTCTCTCCAGTTTGCTTCGGTGACAGACCCAGTGCTAAGAGCACAGCTAAAGGATGCAACCGGAGTTTGGAGAAGGTATGCATCAAACGCGCGAAGAGATCTGAGAAGACCAGTGCCGCCTCGGCTACGTACTCTTCTGAGGCCTTGGTCCCAAGCCAGACATCTAAAGAAGTCGGTTCTTCTTCAGCCACCTCCCCCGTCGATGACGATTCACTCAGACGCCTCACATAAACTTTCTAGAAGCTATGGCAGTGCTCCTTACCTTAAAGAAAGTCTCCCCGCGTCACTCGATCCACATAAGATTGGTTATGGACAGCGAGGTGGTTGTGAGATGCTTGAATCGACAAGGGTCGAGGTTACCACCTCTCAACCAGGTGATGTTGGCCATTTTCCGATTGGCGGAAAAGAAGAAGTGGTACCTGTCGGCAGTTCACCTTCAAGGAGTCCGCAACGTGACAGCGGACGCTCTATCCAGGTTCACACCGATAGAGTCGGATTGGTCCTTAGACGCAGGATCATTCTCCTTCATTCTGAATCAAGTCCCAGAACTGCAGATAGACCTCTTTGCGACGAAAGACAACAAGAAGTTGCCCCTGTACGTGTCCCCGTACGAGGACCCCTTAGCGGAAGCAGTGGACGCGATGTCCCTCGACTGGAACAGATGGTCCAGGATTTATCTGTTCCCCCCTCACAACCTTCTGTTGAGGGTCCTCAACAAACTGAGATCCTTCAAGGGGGTAGCGGCAATAGTGGCCCACAAGTGGCCGAACAGCATGTGGTTCCCCTTGGCGTTGGAACTACAGCTGAAGTTTGTGCCGCCACCACATCCAGTTCTGACCCAGCGAGTCCAGAAGTCGACTGTCTGCGCTTCATTACAGAAAACCCGGACCCTGCAGCTCATGATTTTCTCGCCCTTGCGGTGAGAAAGCGTTTCGGGATTTCGAAAGCCAGCATAGACTTCCTAGAGGAATATAAGTGCAAATCGACTAGAAGGCAATATGAGTCATCTTGGAGAAAATGGGTGGCCTTTGTAAAGGCAGAGAATCCGCAGGAGATCTCAACAGACTTCTGCTTATCTTTCTTCATCCACCTCCATGGTCAAGGGTTGGCAGCTAACACGATTTCAGTGTGTAAATCTGCTTTGATGAGACCCATTTTATTTGCCTTCCAGATCGACCTAGGTAACGAGATCTTTAATAAAGTTCCGAAAGCCTGTGCTAGGCTCAGACCTTCAGCACCTCCAAAGCCCATCTCATGGTCTTTAGACAAAGTTCTTCATTTCGCCTCCCTGTTGAGCAATGAAGAATGTGCGTTAAAGGATTTGACACAAAAAGTTATTTTCCTATTTGCACTCGCGTCCGGGGCCAGGGTTAGTGAGATCGTAGCCCTCTCGAGAGAGGCAGGTTGTGTTCAGTTCCTGGATGGGGGGGAACTGAACCTGTTTCCGGATCCTACGTTTCTCGCCAAGAATGAGTTACCCACCAACAGGTGGGGTCCCTGGAGAATCTGCCCTCTGAAAGAAGATGCATCTCTATGTCCAGTAGAATGCCTAAAGGTCTATCTTCGTAGAACTTCAGACTTCAAGGGTGGTCAACTATTCAGGGGAGAAACATCAGGCTCAAATTTATCTCTGAATCAACTCAGAGTGAAAATCACATATTTTATTCGCAGAGCGGATCCTGACAGTACACCCGCAGGTCACGATCCGAGGAAAGTTGCCTCATCCCTAAATTTCTTTAATTGTATGGATTTTGAACATCTCCGTTCATACACTGGCTGGAAGTCTTCCAGAGTGTTCTTTCGCCACTATGCGAAGCAAGTAGAGGAACTAAAGAGATCTGTGGTAGCAGTGGGTCGTGTAGTTAACCCTACTGTTTAACTCTGCGAGGAACAGTGGTCTTAATTGGGACGATTAAGTCCAGGGTGAGTGTGTAGGTATATACCGTACTACAAACTAAATGAGGGCACCGAGTGCCCACATAGACTGTTCCTTTTTTCAAAGGTGAACCTAGCATAAGTACAGACATGTGTGCCGAGCGTCTCTAACGCTAATGTGATTGATTTGTAATACAGACTTTTATGACGTGATACCTCGGTATCTTAAAAAAGTGGCATTTAATGTTTTTTCTTTCAGATAAACAAGTTCTGTTTACTATCATACTTATGCTTAAAGTTTTGGGTTATCCTCTTTTTATATATATATATATATATATATATATATATATATATATATATATATATATATATATATATAATTGTGGTTAACCTGTCTATTTATTGTCTGTCAATAAACTTGTTCTTGAGAACCTTGCGTCTCTTTCACCTGTGTCAATTTATTGGTATAATTGAGCATTTATTCTATGTACCTTATCTGGGATAATTCTAATAGAATTGTTCTGTTATGCAAGCTATGTTGCATTGGTTTATGTTGTCCCCTAATGGGAGGACTCTGTCCCATAAAGGGACGAGGGCGGTTTTATTAGTTTCTTCCTATGCGGATATAAACCTTTGTCCAATACAAGTATTGTGTGGATTACTGGTCCATGTATATTGACGCAGTGGTTCTTTACAAACTATGCTTTACTTAATATAGGGCGAGACCACTATATTAGCTTGCCTGGTATTCATACATAGGTATATGTACTCTTCGAGACTTTTCCAGAGTCTAGTAGGACTCTTCCCTGTAGGGGGCAGGAAGCTCTAACATAGTTTATAGTTAGTTGAAAAGATGTATAACGGTAACATCTTAGGTCTCTAGGTCTAGTCGACCGGAGAAAAATTACCTCCGGGGAGTACGGCACGTTCTGAGAATCCACAGATACAGTAATGCTCTGGTACACTTCCATCAGGACGACATGGCTTGAGCCCCAAAAACGGATTTTGAGCGAAGCGAAAAATCTATTTTTGGGTGAGATGGCCATGTCGTCCTGATGGACCCGCCCTTGCCTTTCTAAGAAAGGGCTGTAGGACCCCTCCCTACATACAGTATCTGTAGCACCTCGTGTACGCTACAAGGAATACAGATGGCGCCAGGATTGGCGCCAGGCACGCATACGAATCGGAGGATAGGGAAGCCTTGGGAGCGGCTCCCCTTTTTCTTTCCCGAATTCGTTTCTTGCCAATCGCCTCCTACGAGACGAAATCTCTGTCCAGGATGCAGATTGCCATGTGGCGTGTCAAGAATATGTCCTCTGATATGTCGCGATATCCCTTTCACGAGGGATACTCGCTCCAGGAGTTAGAATTCTGGTACCTTAAGATAAATTCTCTGGGAATATCGCCGTAGTTGTAATATACCCTAGGAAGCTACCCTATAGGAACTTCCATCAGGACGACATGGCCATCTCACCCAAAAATAGATTTTTCGCTTCGCTCAAAATCCGTTATATATATATATATATATATATATATATATATATATATATATATATATATATATATATATATATATATATATATATATATATATATATATATATATATATAGACGCCCAAATAAAAAAAAAAAAAATTTTTCAATAATTCAGTATTACAACATAAATGAGAATACAGAAGTAATCGATTACAGAATTTCGATTTCTAAAAAAAAAAAAGAAAAAAAAAAGAAGAAGGCGACGCTCAAATGAAGGAAAGAAAAATTTTTTTATTGCATTTACCTTTTCCTCTACGACACAAAGGATAACTATCCTTCCTACATTAATCTCTGGTTGCATGGCAAACAATCATCAGTTTTTTTTACCGTCAGTTTGTTTGGTCCGAGTGACAGTACGTTGACAGATGAACATTCTTCCTGTCGTGTCTACAAGTCATAAGGTCAAATTACCGAAGGCTTATTATGCGGGTTTTATTCTGCCTCAGTTTGATTTTTTTCTATTCCAACCTATTTTTAGTTTTTTTTTTTTTATTCATTTGATGGGTTGCGAATAGCGTTATAATTGCAAATTTATTTGCGTACAATGGATAGATTTTATTTATAGTTGTAAGTGCAAATCTATGTGCGTACTATAGAGAAATTTTATTTGTTATAAGTGCAAAATTATTTGCGTACAATGGAGAGATTTTATTTAGGGTTATAATTTGAAATTTATTTGCGTACAATGGAAAGATTTGATTTAGGGTTTTCAGTGCAAATTTATTTGCGTACAATCGAGAGATTTTCTTCAGGGTTATAATTTGAAATTTATTTGCGTACAATGGAAAGATTCTAGTTGGGTTTTCAGTGAAAATTTATATGCGTACAATGGAGAGAGTTTCTTTAGGGTTAATATTTGAAATTTATTTGCGTACAATGGAATGATTTTATTAGGGTTTAAGTGCAAATTTATTTGCGTACAATGGATAGATTTTATTTGTTATAAGTGAAAATTTATTTGCGTACAATAGATAGATTTTATTTGTTATAAGTGAAAATTTATTTGCGTACAAT
>NC_090729.1:184840237-184842737 GCF_036898095.1 Palaemon carinicauda | reverse complement strand
ATATATATATGTGTGTGTGTGTGTGTGTGTGTGTGTTTTATGGGTGTGTGTGCGTTTGTGTGTTGCGTGGGGATATATATATATATATATATATATATATATATATATATATATATATATATATATATATATATATATATATATATATATATATAACTCTAGAGAGAGAGAGAGAGAGAGAGAGAGAGAGAGAGAGAGAGAGAGAGAGAGAGAGAGAGAGAGAGAGCGATGCAATAAAACGACGTCGGTGGTATACGTGTGTAAGAAGAATATCCTTAAAAGACGACGGGAAAATATAATATATCCTCTTCCACTTACATGGATTTTCCTCGTGGCCCTTTTCATATTCCCCAAAGCAGCTGTTACGCCACTGTTTATTTGCCTGCTTGCCAGGAAAGGGATATTTTTAGCCTCTCTCTCTCTCTCTCTCTCTCTCTCGTCTCTCTCTCTCCAGTTAAGTCTTTCCTTATTCGGTTCTTTCGCCTGACCGAATTTCCCTTCTTGGCTCCGTCCGACGCTGTTTAATTTCCTCTCTCTCTCTCTCTCTCTCTCTCTCTCTCTCTCTCTCTCTCTCTCTCTCTCTCTCTCTCTCTCTCTCTCTCTCTTCCTCTGGTTTCTTCCCATTTCCTCCTTTCGTCCGGCCTCCTCTCCCTTCTTGCCTCCGTGTGACACTGTTTAATGTGCTCTCTCTCTCTCTCTCTCTCTCTCTCTCTCTCTCTCTCTCTCTAGTTCCTTCACATTCCTTTCTTTCGTACGACCCTCTTTCCCTTCATGCCTCTGTCTGACGCTGTTTAATTCCTCTCTCTCTCTCTCTCTCTCTCTCTCTCTCTCTCTCTCTCTCTCTCTCTCTCTCTCTCTCTCTCTCTCTTCTCTGGTTCCTTCACATTCCCTTCTTTCGTCTGGCCTACCTTCCCTTCTTGCCTCTGACGCTGTATAATTTTGTTTTTGTTTTCTCTCTCTCTCTCTCTCTCTCTCTCTCTCTCTCTCTCTCTCTCTCTCTCTCTCTCTCTCTCTCATCTGGTCCCTTCACATTCCCTTCTTGCCTCCGTCTGACGCTGTTTAATTTCCTCATAATTCGGCCTCCATCCGCTGACCGGATTTCCCTCCCACCAACTATGAAATTTAATTTCGCTCAGATATCGGATACGAATTCCACACTTTATATCCACCGCCTCCAATGGATTGGAATTTGTCGTGTCTCAATGGAAAAAGTTTTCGCTTTATCTACAGATAATTGAATGGATGGAGCGAAACGACTCTCGCTTCAGTTTCACTTGAGGAGGAAATGGTGAAGCGTTCAGGCTGTTCGAAAATCTTCTTCTTCTTCTTCTTTTTCTTCTTCTTCTTCTTCTTCTTCTTCTTCTTCTTTTCTCTTCGTCTTATTTTTGAGGCTATTCATAATATTCTTCTTCTTTTCTTTTTGTTCTTGTGTCTTCTTTTCTCTTCGTCTTATTCTTGAGGCTGTTCAGAATCTTCTTCTTCTTCTTCTTCTTCTTCTTCTTCTTCTTCTTCTTCTTCTTCTTCTTCTTCTTCTTCTTCTTCAAAGTTTACAGGTTCACTTAGATTCACTGTAGCAAAACAGTAAAAGTATAGATACTGTTGTATTTGTTTATACTTATATCTGCCATTATTACCTTTCCAAACTTCGTTGCGAAGGTCATATTTTGATAGAGGTGTGTCTGTTGTTATATTTGTTTGTGTCTGTGTTTTTGTGGTTCACATAACTTGAAAACGATTTGACCGAATATCATGATCATGAAATTTGATGGGATGATTGGTCATGAGCCAAGGACAAATTGATTATATTTTCGGAGTGATTGGTTTTAAAGTAGAGGTCAAGGTCAAGAAAGGGAAAAAAAATTGGTAAATATTTATCGAATTTGCATGAAACGAGTGCCAAAATGTGTAAAATTTAATTGCCTATATTATGATGTACAACATGATATAGGAATGTCTTTACCCTTGTTTGTGTATTTATTTGTTTGTGTGTCTGCATATATGTTTGTGATTCGCGTAACTAAAAAACTGTTTGACCGAATGTTATGAAATTTGGGCTGATGATTAGCCATGATCCAAGGACAATTTGATTAGATTTTGGAAGTTATTAGGTCAAAGGTGAAATTCAAGGTAACGAAAATGTAAAAATTGTCTTTTTGCTATATCGTGGCCAAGTTTTATCAGATTTGCATGAACACCATTAATTTTCTGGGTGACAAAAGTGGGGTGGCGAAGGTATGCGCCTACAGAGTGGACGTTCTAATTATTATTTGGTTTAGCATAACCAAACAGATAAGGAAAACTATAACAGAGACAAAATCAGTTTATTTTAATTGTTCAATTTGTTATGTAGATTTGCGTATTAGTCAACATTATAGTTTTCACCAAAAACAAGCATTCATGAGAAACATACATTGATAGACATGAAGTCTTTTCCCTTTAATGGAGACGACACCAGAAGTGCATCAAGGCCTAAGAGGTGAGACTGCCAAATTCACGCCCT
>NC_090729.1:184836265-184839737 GCF_036898095.1 Palaemon carinicauda | reverse complement strand
TTGAGGCTGTTCAGATCTTCCTTCTTCTTCTTCTTCTTCTTCTTCTTCTTCTTCTTCTTCTTCTTCTTCTTATTTTTGAGGCTGTTCAGAATCTTCTTCTTCTTCTTCTTCTTCTTCTTCATCTTCTTCTTCTTCTTCTAAGTTTACAAGTTCACTTAGATTCACAGTAAGAGTGCAGATACTGTTATATTTGTTTATACTTGTATCTTCCATTATTACCTTTGCAAACTTCGTTGCGAAGGTCATATTTTGATGTTTGTCTGTTTTTATATTTGTTTGTGTCTGTGTTTTTGTGAATTACATAACTCAAAAACTATTTGACCGAATCTCATGAGATTGGGTGGGACGAATGGCCATGAACCAACGACAAATTGATTATATTTTAGGAGTGATTTTGTTTAAAGTAATGGCCAAGGTCAAGAAAAGGTAAAAAAAATGTGGCCAATTTTTTTTCGGATTTGCATGAAACTAGTGCCAAAATGTGCAAAATTCAATTGTCTATCTTATGATGTACAACATGATATAGGGATGTCTTTACCCTTGTTTGTCTATTTATTTTTTGTATGTCTACATATATGTTTGTGATTCGCTTAACTCAAAAACTAGTTGACCTAATCCCATGAAATTTTGGGCGGATGATTAGCCATGCTCCAAGGGCAATTTGATCAGGTTTTTTTTAGTTTTTGAAGCGATTGGGTCATAGGTCAAGGTCAAGGTAACGGAAAAGTAATATTGTCTTTTTCCTATGACGTTGTCAATTTTTTATCCGATTTGCATGAACACCATCAGTTTTCTTGGGTGACAAAAGTGGCGGTGGCGAAGGTATGCGCCCTACTGAGTGGCCGTTCTAGTTATTTGGTTTATCATAACCAACAGATAAGGAAAACTTTAACAGAGACAAAACCAGTTTATTTTAATTGTTCAATTTGTTATGTAGATTTGCGTATTAGTCAACATTATAGTTTTCACCAAAAACAATCATTCTTGAGAAACATACATTGATAGATATGAAGTCTTTTCCCTTTAATGGAGACGGCAACCAGCCGCCCGTTGAAATACTACCGCCAGAGAGTTATGGGGTCCTTTGACTGGCCAGACAGTACTACGTTGGATCCTTCTCTTTGGTTACGGTTCTTTCTCTTTGCCTACACATACGCCGAATAGTCTGGCCTATTCTTAACAGATTCTCCTCTGTCCTCACACACCTGACAACACTGAGGTTACTAAACAATTCTTCTTCGCTCAAGGGGTTAACTACTGCACTGTATTTGTTCTGTGGCTACTTTCCTCTTAGTAAGGGTAGAAGAGACTCTTTAGCTATGGTAAGCAGCTCTTCTAGGAGAAGGTCACTCCAAAATCAAACCATTGTTCTCTAGTCTTGGGTAGTGCCATAGCCTCTGTACCATGGTCTTCCACTGTCTTGGGTTAGAGTTCTCTTGCTTGAGGGTACAATCAGGCACACTATTCTATTTAATTTCTCTTCCTCTTGTTTTGTTAAAGTTTTCATAGTTTATATAGGAAATATTTATTTTAATGTTACTCTTCTTAAAATATTTTATTTTTCCTTCTTTCCTTTCCTTACTGGGCTATTTTCCCTGTTGGGGCCCCTGGGCTTATAGCATTTTGCTTTTCCAGCTAGGGTTGTAGCTTAGCAAATAATAATAATAATAATAATAATAATAATAAGAGGTGAGACTGCCAAACTCACGCCCCTTATCTGAGCCCAAGAAAATACTGGTGGATTTGTTGGTGCTCTCTCTCTCTCTCTCTCTCTCTCTCTCTCTCTCTCTCTCTCTCTCTCTCTCTCTCTCTCTCTCTCTCCTGATTATTTTAAGACCCGTTTCTCACTATTCAATGAATTTATTCAGCGTGTGTTATTTTTGTATTTTCATAATTAGTTTTCCTTCCCAATTATCATGTTTTTCATCTTTTGACATTTTAATGGAAATATTACGAGATATTTCTAGTATTTTGCGTTTAGCTATGAGCTCAAGTATACGTTGTTGTTGTTATTATTATTATTATTATTATTATTAGTAGTAGTAGTAGTAGTAGTAGTAGTAGTAGTAGTAGTATATTATTATTATTATTATTATTATTATTATTATTATTATTATTAGCTAAACTACAACCCTAGTTGGAAAAGCAGGATATTGTAAGCCCAATGACTCCAACAGGGAAAAGTAGCCCAGTGAGAGAAGGAAATAAAGAAATGAACTACAAAAGAAGTAACGGAAATTAGTATAAAATATTTTAAGAACAGCAACGGCATTAAAATAGATCTTTCATATATAAATTTTAAAGAGAGAATTATGTCAACCTGTTGAACAAAAACTGCACGTTTGAATTTTTGAAGTTACACCGATGTAACTGCAGAAAGCATTAGAGAGCTTTGAGGATAACGACTTTATGTGAAATGTAATTAATTTTATTACATGAAATTTAAATTCTATGGCAACTAAAGTGAAGGAACAATCTTTGTACATATACAGAAGGAATGTTTAAGAAAGATTCAATGAAAATATCTATTTACCCGAATGTTACATATTGTAGGTTATTAACGTACGCAACTCGTAAAATATGGGGGCTAAACATATTCATAAATATCAGTTTTACCTGTTGCTCTCTCTCTCTCTCTCTCTCTCTCTCTCTCTCTCTCTCTCTCTCTCTCTCTCTCTCTCTCTCTCTCTCTCTCTCTCTCATATATATATATATATATATATATATATATATATATATATATATATATATATATATATATATATATATATATACATATATATATGATATATATGTATATTAATTGTATTATATATATGAGAGAGAGAGAGAGAGAGAGAGAGAGAGAGAGAGAGAGAGAGAGAGAAGAGAAGTAAAGCTGACATTTATGAATATTTGAATTACCAAAAGTGTTGCATTTTGAGTCGTTAAAGGTATTATGAATGCATCATGAAGAATTTAATAATTTTTCTTATGAATTTTTAAGTATATATCATTCGGTGACTAAATGGTGTCAGTGAAACGAAAGAAAATAAAGCCATAATACCATATATATTTTACTTCTGTCTCTGAAAGTTTAACTCAGTGAATTAGATATTTTTTAGAATTTTTGATTTATCAATTAAATGTTTTAAAGGTTTAAGGTCTCTCATGAATGTCAGAGGAAAGGAACAGTGACAATGCCCTAGAGAAAGACCATATCCTGTATACATGTGAGCAGCGTCCAAGCCCTCTCTCCACCCATGGTAGGACCACCTAGGGCCAGGTAATGGCAGCATGTAGACATACAGGCTCCCCCAAACCCTACCACTCTTAGCTCACAAGGATGATGAAGTTACAGACACTACAAGGATCTATCATGCTTGAGTTGGTCTCGAACCCTAGTCCAGCAGATCGCTAGGAAGGGACAGGCTGTAGACATGTGAAAATTGTATCTATAATCTATTGTAATTTAAATTTTCGATACATAATT
>NC_090729.1:184828765-184831265 GCF_036898095.1 Palaemon carinicauda | reverse complement strand
CAATCATATTTGCAATTTTAGTGATTATATATATATATATATATATATATATATATATATATATATATATATATATATATATATATATATATATATATATATATATATATATATATATATATATATATATATATATATATATGTATATATATATTAAAATAAACTCGAGTGAAATCACGAAAATTCTCAGCAATTTATTTTTCCCAACAAGACACCAATCCAAACTTTCTTCAATACTCCTTGATCCGTCAGAACAAGCGTTCAAAGTGTAGTTCTTACAAAAGTTTTATCTAAGAAGAAAAAACTAAACCGGGTTTTTAAAGCTGAGGATTCTTTTGACAGTGGAAGTAAAGTTAGCAAGAAGGTAGTGGCTGTGACCTCAATTTAAGATTGGAATGATAGAGAAGTGATGTTTTTAAAGGTTTCAATCGTTAAGCTTGTGAGTGCTGATTGATTAACTGTTGTTTTTAATGGTTTCACTCTTTGAAGCTTGCGAGTGCTGATTGATTAACTGTTGTTGTTAAACGTTTCAATTGTTAAGCTTGTGAGTGCTGATTGATTAATTGTTGTTTTTAATAATTTCACTCTTTGAAGCTTGCGAGTGATGATTCATTAACTGTTGTTTTTAATAGTTTTAATCTGTGAAGCTTGCGAGTGCCGATTATTTGACTATTGTTTTTAAATATTTCAATCGTTAAGCTTGATAGTGTTGATTAATTGACTGTTGTTTTTAAATATTGCAATCGTTAAGCTTGGCAGTGCTGATTAATTGACTGTTGTTTTTAAAGGTTTCAATCATTGAAGCTTGCGAGTGCTGATTAATTGACTGCTGTTATTAAAGGCTTCAATCTTTGAAGCTTGCCAGTGCTGATTGACTTATTTTTAAAGGTTTCACTCTTTGAAGCTTGCCAGTGCTGAATGATTGACTTATTTTTAAAGGTTTCACTCTTTGAAGCTTGCCAGTGCTGATTGATTGACTTATTTTTAAATGTTTCACTCTTTGAAGCTTGCCAGTGCTGATTGATTGACTTATTTTTGAAAGTTTCAATCTTTAAAGCTTGCGAGTGCTGATTGATTGACTGTTGTTTTTAAAGGTTTCAATCTTTGAAGCTTGCGAGTGCTGATTGATTGACTGTTGTTTTTAAAGGTTTCAATCTTTGGAGCTTGCGAGTGCTGATTGATTGACTGTTGTTTTTAAAGGTTTCAATCTTTGAAGCTTGCGAGTGCTGATTGATTGACTGTTGTTTTAAAGGTTTCAATCTTTGAAGCTTGCGAGTGCTGATTGATTGACTTGTTTTTAAAAGTTCCAATCTTTGAAGCTTACGAGTGCTGATTAATTGACTGTTGTTTTTAAAGCTTTCAATCTTTGAAGCTTACGAGTGCTGATTAATTGACTGTTGTTTTTAAAGGTTTCAATCTTTGAAGCTTGCGAGTGCTGATTGATTGACTGTTGTTTTAAAGGTTTCAATCTTTGAAGCTTGCGAGTGCTGATTGATTGACTGTTGTTTTAAAGGTTTCAATCTTTGAAGCTTGCGAGTGCTGATTGATTGACTGTTGTTTTAAAGGTTTAAATCTTTGAAGCTTGCGAGTGCTGATTAATTGGCTGTTGTTTTTAAAGGTTTCAATCTTTGAAGCTTACGAGTGCTGATTAATTGGCTGTTGTTTTTAAAGGTTTCAATCTTTGAAGCTTGCGAGTGCTGATTAATTGGCTGTTGTTTTTAAAGGTTCCAATCTTCGGAGCTTGCGAGTGCTGATTAATTGGCTGTTGTTTTTAAAGGTTCCAATCTTCGGAGCTTGCGAGTGCTGATTAATTGGCTGTTGTTTTTAAAGGTTCCAATCTTCGAAGCTTGCGAGTGCTGATTAATTGGCTGTTGTTTTTAAAGGTTCCAATCTTCGAAGCTTGCGAGTGCTGATTGATTGGCTGTTGTTTTTAAAGGTTCCAATCTTCGAAGCTTGCGAGTGCTGATTGATTGACTGTTGTTTTTAAAGGTTTCAATCTTCGAAGCTTGCGAGTGCTGATTGATTGACTGTTGTTTTTAAAGGTTTCAATCTTTGAAGCTTGCGAGTGCTGATTGATTGACTGTTGTTTTAAAGGTTTCAATCTTTGGAGCTTGCGAGTGCTGATTGATTGACTGTTGTTTTTAAAGGTTTCAATCTTTGAAGCTTGCGAGTGCTGATTGATTGACTGTTGTTTTAAAGGTTTCAATCTTCGAAGCTTGCGAGTGCTGATTGATTGACTGTTGTTTTTAAAGGTTTCAATCTTTGGAGCTTGCGAGTGCTGATTGATTGACTGTTGTTTTTAAAGGTTTCAATCTTCGAAGCTTGCGAGTGCTGATTAATTGACTGTTGTTTTTAAAGGTTTCAATCTTTGGAGCTTGCGAGTGCTGATTGATTGACTGTTGTTTTTAAAGGTTTCAATCTTTGAAGCTTGCGAGTGCTGATTGATTGACTGTTGTTTTAAAGGTTTCAATCTTCGAAGCTTGCGAGTGCTGATTAATTG
>NC_090729.1:184821265-184823765 GCF_036898095.1 Palaemon carinicauda | reverse complement strand
AGATGGAAAAATGAAGTGTTCGTAATAATTAACTTGTTTTGTATTTTAAACTTTTGTCAAAACACCCAAGAATAGTATGGAATAGGAAAATGTTTTGCTACCTTTAAACTTTAAATTATCACATTACATCATTTAAACAGCGTGGAATTAGACGTGTGCAAATATTTTTGCCTGAGTGGCTCCTTTTTGAAAATCTCCCCATGATGCAGATTTTCAACCAACGTTTAATTCAATTAACTCTTGATATATCAAAACATCTTGGCCTAGTGTTTATATCAAAACATCTTGGCCTAGTGTTTATTCCAGATGCTCCGAGGCTAAATAAACAGAGCCTAATAATGAAGACAGACTAGAAACTAACATGACAAACATCAACATATTAACATAAACTTCTTTCGTGTAGCGTTTTCTGGTATTAAGTTCAAACCCCCTGGCAGACAAGTATTCTTTGATTGCCTTTCTTTCATTTAATTCAGTTGTAAATATTTAATAGAAACATCATATTTATAAGTTTTATGATCCGCCGCCGCTAATATGATTTCGCATTCAGTATCCATATCATTTTTACACTGCAACGATAAGAAATATAATCAGAGATAACGAATACCGAATGGAAATATCATTTACAGTGGCAGAAGCGCCTTATGCATATATGTATGATCACGATCGCAACCTGAAGATAAAAAGCCAGAGCCACGTTTTCTTCAAGTTGTTGAATATGTAATTCCATATTTTATCTTCATTAATGAGAGTTTCCGTTGAGAGACTTTGGTTGGAGGGAAAGGAAGGCGCGAAGTTAGGAACTGGAGTGCCACTTCAAGTAAGATGTGTTGGCACTTGTAGGAAATGGGGTTGGTTTTTAAAGGTAAATATCACTGGATTTGTTTGGAGAGTCGGGCATTTGTGATGTTCAAAGACGTAGCATATTAGGGGATTGCACCGATTTTATTTTATTATTATTCCCATGGATAGAAAATATATAGTTTATCTGAAAATTCTATTTCCAGAATCAAGAAATAGCAGCCGAGAAGAAATCAGCATCATACTGGTACATTGTAAACATAGGTAAATAATAATAATGATAATGACACCATAATATACATTATACAATATTTTGATGAACGAAACCTCGATCATATCACATTCAACCTTCAAGAAAAACAGATTCATATCATCTTGTAAGAAATTAGCTTCCTTTTTCCACTTCATTAACCTTTTTCCTCCATTTCGCTCCCCTATACCTTGATGGCCGCTCTATCTGTCCCCTGGGAACCTCTTCTCGCTGGAAGTGTTCCCGCTGTCTTCGATTTGTATTCCCTCGAGCTCGAAGATTGAGAGAGTCGTTCCTTTAAGGAAGCCGGGTAACAGCAGGTTATTGGATGTCAATAGCCTAAAAGGATGTTAATCAATATCCGAAAAGGATGTTAATAACCTAAAAGGATGGCATTGATCTAAAATTGTTAGTAACCAAAAAGGATGTCACTAATCTAAAATTGTTAATAACCTAAAAGGATGTCTCTAATCTAAAATTGTTAATAACCTAAAAGAATGTCACTAATCTAAACTTGTTAATGACATAAAAGGTGTCACTAGTCTGAAATTGTTAATAACATAAAAGAGTGTCACTGATCTAAAAATTTTAATAACTAAAAGGATGTTACTATTCTAATATTTTGTTCATAACCTAAAAGGATGTCACTAATCTAAAATTGTTAATAACCTAAAAGGATGTCACAAATCTAAAATTATTTCCATAACCTAAAAGGATGTAATTAATATAAAATTTTGTTCATAACATTAAAGAATATCAATAATGTAAAATTATGTCCATAACCTAAAAGGGTATCGCTAATCTAAAATTAATATCATAACCTAAAAGAATGTCACTAATCTAAACTTATGTTAATTGACTAAAAGGATGTCACTAAACTAAAAGAGTGTATAAAATCGAATGGGGATTCAATATTCTAAATGGTTATTGATAATTTAGAACATCAACAATCATAAAGGAAGTCTAATCTAAAAGAAAATTATTAATATAAGATAAAAATGATAAGCTAAGGAAAAGAATAATCACATGGGAAATCTATATCAATAACCTGAAAGGAAATTATTACTATGAAAGGAAAACAATAACTAAAAGGTTGCTTTATAATCTTCTCTTTTCCTTCTGCTGAGTAATATTTTAGCTTCTAAAATGTCTTAGAAAATATTACGGACAAAGGAATATACCACCAAAAGGTTGTTTTATAATTTGTTCTTTTCCTATTGCTGAGAAACTTTGGAGTAATATTTTAGATTCTAAAATGTCTTAGGAAGTATTACGTACAAATGAATATATCCAAGTAAATAGCCATAAATATTTCCCAGCCAAAGAAAAGAGAGTTTATCTTGAATCAGTCAGACTGCGTCTTCCTAATCCGGGCAGATGCTATTTTGAACTCCAAAAAGTTTACCCACACTCTAAAAATTACGGAGATCCCATTTCTTAAAGCAGACA
>NC_090729.1:184811265-184813765 GCF_036898095.1 Palaemon carinicauda | reverse complement strand
TCAACCATCCAGATCTCTCTCTCTCTCTCTGAGACAGGAGGAAATCCATATGAGATATTTTAATCCAAATAAGCTGTGTAATTATTCCCAGTCATTTAGCGAAATGCTGAACTAGAATCTATTGGTATTTTAATCCCTACAGAGATCGGGAAAACTCAGTACAGTTGGCAACAGTGTTTATCAGGACTCATGTACTCGTATAGCATGACATCATGAAACGAAGAATGTCATATGCATGTCTGCGTGTTTGTTCTAGGGCCTATGTGTTTCTATTATTTTTTATTCTCACATACAGTGTTTGTTCGCGTGGTAAATGAACTTACACAATTGTTCCATTTTCATGAGTATGTTCACGTGCGTAGTACCTTGTTTTTCTGTTTGGTCTTATATTACTGACGTTAAATGGTGGCTTGTTCAATTTACAAATCTAAGTGGAGTGGTGGATAACCATTAGCCTACCGATATATATATATATATATATATATATATATATATATATATGTATATATATATATATATATATATGTATATATATATATATATATATATCATAATGCATCATCATCATGATTATTATCAGCCGTTACTAATCCACTGCAAAACAAAGGCCTTACACGTGTACTTCCACTTGCGCAAACTTTCTTACTTTGTCAATACATCGTCTTCTTTTTCTTCATTTGCTTCTCTTGCAATCTCTAGGGACCAATACTGTTATTGACCAATACTGTTATTCTTAATGTCCATCTATTGTCTGTCATTCTCATTATATCACCTGCCCATGTTCATTTCTTTTTTTCTTACATGTTGGTAGAATATCCTCTAATTTAGTTTGCTATCGTATCCATGTTGCTCTTTTTCTGTCTATTAGTGTTATTCCCACTATTATTCTTTCCATAGCTCTTTGAGTTGTAACTAGCTTATGTATATACGCATATATATATATATATATATATATATATATATATATATATATATATGCGTGTGTGTGTCTGTGTGTGTATATACAAGTTGATATGGTAGGAAAGAAAACCCTAGTGGTGAAATGCAATGTTGCACCTTACGATATAATTACACACAAACAATATATCACTGCGAATTTAAATTAGCACAAGTTTGCAAAAGAATATTCCTTCATACAACTGTATATTATCAGAATTTAGATACAGATAAACAAACCTATATGTATATAATTCTCACAGATAATAAACCCAGAAAATTCATACCAACACGATGTTGTCTCCGCCTCTTTGCTCTGTGATATTCGGCTGCCCCCCCCCCCCTCCCCGTATAAAACTCACTCATTTGATGCATGAAATATGAAAGGAAAAATAAGCAGCTGACATAGACAAAGGCTTCATTGGAGGCCATTATTTTCGTTGGCCATTTAACGGGCACTAAAACCACCGCTGGCACGTCACTACGGAAAGGGACGTTTTGGGCTTTTTATCATGTTTGTTCGTTGTAATGTTTGCTCTCTCTCTCTCTCTCTCTCTCTCTCTCTCTCTCTCTCTCTCTCTCTCTCTCTCTCTCTCTCTCTCTCTCAGAACTTTTGAGCTGAAAAATTGGTTTTATTCCCCTGTTCTATGCATCTAAAAGACAGTACGTTTTAATTCCCCCCCCCTCCCTCTCTCTCTCTCTCTCTCTCTCTCTCTCTCTCTCTCTCTCTCTCTCTCTCTCTCTCTCTCTCTCTCTCTCTCTCTCTCTCTTATGGTTTTGATTTTAGAGGATTCTTTACAGTAAATCTTTTGTTATTGGTCTGCTTTTTCTGTTTGTATAGACATATTCTTAGAATCCTATTATTTGTATTTGTTTGGCTTATCACATTTTTTCAATATGTTCTCTTTTCTCTCTTTGATTTTAGATGGATCTTTATAGTAATTGTTTTGTTATTGAGTCTGCTATTTCTATTCGTGAAATATATTCATGATGATAATTTCATGAAATGTGATGTACAGGATTTCATGAAATATGACGAGATGATAATTTCATGAAATTTTTACAATTCTTTTAATTAGTCTGCTACTCTATTTATATAGCTATATTATTTTTATAATTTGATTAATTAGTCTGATATTTCTATTTCTATAGACATTTTTTAATTCTAATGTTTGTATTTATTTGGCGTGTCTATTTACTTCACTTTAAGGTTTTCTCTTGATATGATCAATCAAGAAAGGAAAAATCATTCATTGATTATCTTTGGGAACTTAAAACTTTCATTGTTTTGAGTTACCAAATATAAATAGAAAACGAAAAGCTACGATTTGATTTTTTCATTTATAGATTTATGGATAAGGTGAATGTGACCCGTAAAATTGGCCCTGTTCACGAGGCCAAAGTGCACGAGTTTAAATATAGTATAACATAACATTAAGGATATATTTGTTTTGGCTATAGTGAGGATGTCTCTAAAAGTGTCCATGCTTGAGTAAGCTCTTACCCGTAAACTACGAAAATTCGATAACAATTCTATTATTATTATTATTATTATTATTATTAT
>NC_090729.1:184796265-184806265 GCF_036898095.1 Palaemon carinicauda | reverse complement strand
CACTAACAATGATAATAATAAGGATTATTATTATTATTATTATTATTATTATTATTTTTATTACTATTATTATCATTATTAATATTATTATTATTATTATTATTATTATTAGTGTAATTATTATCATTATTATTTATGATATTATTATTATTATTATTATTATTATTATTTTCCCTATCATTATTACTATTATTATTTTTATTATTATTATAATTATTATTATTATTATTATTATTATTATTATTATTATTATTATTATTATTATTATTATCAATATC
This sequence comes from Palaemon carinicauda, assembly GCF_036898095.1. NCBI lineage: Eukaryota > Metazoa > Arthropoda > Malacostraca > Decapoda > Palaemonidae > Palaemon > Palaemon carinicauda. The sequence goes on along the minus strand of NC_090729.1, from coordinate 184,805,987 downwards.
ATTATCATTTGACTTTGTTAATCAGAAAAACTAACCTACAATGCAAATGGTGAACTGGATCCATTCACTTAGAATTGGACAGAGCTGCACTTTCGGTATAGGCTTCAACGAGGGTAAACCGCCATTAAATGAATTAGCATAGGAAATGAGAATGCCTTTTATTAGCTAAAACATTGGGCAATAAGACGTTTCGGGGAAGTTTTGTTATTATTATTATTATTATTATTATTATTATTATTATTATTATTACTACTTGCTAATCTACAACCCTAGTTGGAAAAGCAGGATGCTATAAACCCAAGGGCCCCAATAGGGAAAATAGCCCAGTGAGGAAATGAAACAAGGAAAAATAAAATATTTTAAGAACAGTAACTTATTAAAATAAATATTTCGTATTTAAACTATAAAAGCTCTAACAACACGAGATGAAGCGAAATTAGATGGAATAGTGTACACAAGTGTACCCTCAAACAGTGTATTGTATAACTGTTCAAATAGAACGACACGTGATTATGGACAAGAGAAACTATGGATTCCCCTAGATTGTAATTCCCTTACATACGATATATATATATATATATATATATATATATATATATATATATATATATATATATATATATGTATGAATGTATATATCTATATATATATATATATATATATATATATATATATATATATATATATATATAATGTATATATGTATACACATATATGTATGAATGTATGTTTGTATATGTGTATATATATACATGTATATATATGTATGTGTGTATTGATATATATATATATATATATATATATATATATATATATATATATATATTATTCATTTATCTATTAAGAAATTTAGATTTACCTAATCTTCTCCATATTACTGAAGAAAGGATTTAGTTATTCATTCCTATAATACAGTGCTAAAGGCAATCATCAGTACATGTGACTTTGTTATTATTCACCGCATAAATGTACGTTTATGTTATATTTGATACCTATGTGATCTTGATTTTTGAAGTACAATAATATTACAAAGTTCACAAGTTCACATAAGATTAAATCTTATCACTGTAAGACGCGAAACGAGTCAAATATAAAACTACTTCATGGGTAAATAGTCCCAGTTTATCCACATGACCTAAAAATATAAAAGAAAAGAAGTTAAAGAGAAAGAAATAAAAAGAGGGCTTTAGAACAACGACCCCTTGAGTGGAGTAGCTGGATTTAGACAGGGCGTTATTTGATCCTTGTTTCAGAGGGCACACTTCAAGTGGGAATCGCCTCAGCTCAGCCAGCTGTCAATTCACAGCGGTCTTAATGCTGCTCGTTAAGCTCCACTTTCGACGTGGTAAGGGGCGGAGACGAGTTTTGTGTCTACCAGATAAGTCAAATGTCTTCGTGATTTCATATACCGAGGTCGTTCATTTCGTTCAAGAACATTGTGAGAGTGGTGTACCTAAGGACGGGGGGAGAGCTTTTAAAATGGCCCCCCCCCACAAAAAAAAAAAAAAAAAAAATCTTAGGAGGCGCTTCCTGAGCATGGTCTTGCGTAGATAAGGGGGGGGGGGGGGGGGCAGGCCTCTGAAAATGTCTCCATAGCCTCCAAAAAAAGGGGTAGTGGCTTCCTGATCATGGTCTTGGGTACCTAAGGGGGGACAGGGTGCCTTTTTGAAAATGCCCCCCTTGACTCTACCCGGACCTACATAATTTTAGGGAAGAGCAAGAACAAGAAAAAATAGAAAAGAAGGATATAGTCTGCAATATGCTGAAAAGAGGGAATTGCAGATTTGGCGAAAGATGCTACTACAAGCATCCAAAGATATGCCATAATTATGAAATATATGGTAAATGTGCGTATTTAGACGGATATGGAGACGAATGCAGAGATCTCCATCCAAAAATATGCAAAAACCTAAAAGAAGGAAAAGGATGCATTTACAACAAAAAATGTCGATATATGCATCCTGCAACCATGAATGAATGTAAGAAAACTCAGCAAACTGAAAAGAAAAATGAAAGCAAAAAAGAAACAAAAAAAGAAACAAAAAAGCAGGCCGTGTATATACCGCGCTTTGAACCAAGAGCCCCAAGATATGAGGCCTTTCAACCCAAACCTACACATTTAGAGCCCAACTACAAAGAATGCATCTATAATGCCAGGGGTTGGTGCAGATATGGGGACAGTTGCAGGTATACACACACAAATAAATATGAAGGAGAAAGAGCAAATATAATAGAAAAGTTGGATTTTTTAATGGCAGAATTCCGGGAAATGAAGAAAAGAACATCATATCAGAACAGGAAGGAAGCATGGGAGAATCCATATTATTACCAATATTAAATAATGGGGATGAAACACAAACCATAATAGTAATGAATGCACAGGGTTTAGTCACGAGTAACTCTAAAAGGAAAATAGAGTTCTTAGAAGAACTAACCCAAATTGAAAAAATAGATATATTAAATATAAGTGAAACATGGTATTCCCAAGAGACTGGCAGTGATGACCAGATAAAGGGTTTCCAAACTTATAGATCAGACAGAAAAAATAGGAATCAAGGGGGAACCGCAATATATGGAAGAGACATAAATCAAGGAAAAGTATGTGAAAAATACAGCAACACAGAATGTGAATTGATTGCGGTAGAATTTGAATTTGAAAAACTAATGAATATTGTAGTTTACAGACCCCCAAACACTAAGGAGTTTGACATAATAATAGAAAAAATAGATGATATATGTAGAAACCATAAAGACTGGAATATACTCCTATCCGGAGATTTTAACTTTCCTTTCGTGGATTGGAAAGAACGGATAGAAGAAAGTGGTTGTATGTATACATATAAAAAAGATAGTAATAGTAGCGCAGAAGATAAGAGGCAATTTGAAAAGCTTCAAGATATGCTATTAGAACATAATATGCAACAAATAAACCACATTCCAACAAGAAAGGAAAATGTCCTAGATCTAGTATTTGTGAATGAGGTGAATTATGTTAAAGAAATAATAGTGTATAACACGGGAATTTCAGACCACAATGTCATAGAATTGATAGTTCATTCCAAAGCAAGTGATCACAGAATTAATAAAAGCACAAAACTTTGGGAAGGATATGGAAAATATAACTTTTACAGTAAGAATATAAAATGGTCAGAAATAAATGAAGAACTGAATAAAGAATGGAAAAATGTATTTATAAGTGATAATATACAGGTAAATACGGATATACTGTACAAAATACTGGAGAAAATTGTTGAAAAATATGTACCGAAAAAAAAAACAATAAACAAAAGACGTACATACCAAGAGACAGAAGGATCTTATTTCAGAAAATTAAAAAGTGGAAGAAAAATCTTGCAAAAGAAAAAAATGTGTGGAAAATGAGGGAAATAAAATGTAAGATAGAAAATGCAGAACAAAAGATTATACAGTCGAAAGAAAATGAAAAAAGGGACTTAGAAGAAAGGACACTTCAAAATATAAAAAGAAACCCCAAAGTACTTTACTCCTATGCAAAAAAGATGAATAAAAGGAGAATAGAAATAGGCCCTCTAAGAATTGAAGGACAGCTAACGAATGAAAAAAAGGAAATATGCAACATATTAGCAGAAAAATATAAGAGTGAGTTCACGCCAAGAATTGCGAATGAGAATAATGAAACAGAAATGAGAGAAGAAAATGTTGAATATCTAACAGATATAGATATTAGTGAAGCAGATATTGTTACGGCTATAAACGAAATTAAAAATGGATCGGCAGCCGGACCAGATGGAGTTCCAGCGATTTTGTTAAAAAAAACTGCAAACACTATCGCGAAGCCACTTGCAATACTGCTAAGACAGAGTATAGATATGAGCGAGATATATGTTAAACATAAATTAGCTTATATAACCCCTATCTTCAAAAGTGGATCAAGACTAGAGGCAAGCAATTATAGACCTGTTAGTCTAACATCACATATTATGAAAGTGTATGAGAGGGTAATAAAAAAGAAAATAATGAACCATTTGGTCAAAAATAATTTGTTTAATATGGGTCAACACGGTTTCGTACCTGGAAAAAGTACACAGACCCAACTGATAGCTCACTATGAAAACATATACAATAATATGATAAATGAAAAAGACACAGATGTGATCTATCTAGATTTTGCAAAAGCCTTTGACAAGGTAGACCATAACATATTGGAGAAAAAAATGAGAAAGCATAATATTGTGGGAAAGATAGGAAAATGGGTAAAAGAATTCCTGCAAAACAGAAAACAGATAGTGGTTGCAAATGACGAGAAATCAGATGGAGCCCAGGTAATATCTGGTGTGCCCCAAGGTACGGTATTAGCTGCACTGCTATTTGTTATTATGATCTCAGACATAGACTGTGATGTTGAAAACTCCGTAGTGAGAAGTTTCGCCGATGACACAAGAATAAGTAGAGAAATTACTTGTGATGAAGATAGGAACTCACTACAAAGAGATCTAAACAAAATATATGAATGGGCGGAGATAAATAGGATGGTATTTAACTCCGATAAATTCGAATCAATAAATTATGGAAAGAGAAGGAATGGTGTATGCATACAAGGGACCTAATAATGAGACAATCACAAACAAGGAAGCAATTAAAGACCTTGGTGTAATTTTAAATAGGAATATGTTATGCAACGACCAAATAGCAACACTGTTGGCTAAATGTAAAGCAAAAATGGGAATGTTATTCAGACACTTTAAAACAAGAAAAGCTGAACACATGATTATGCTTTACAAAACTTATGTGCGTAGTACACTCGAGTACTGCAATGTGATATGGTACCCACACTACCAAAAGGATATTGCGCAAATAGAGAGTGTACAAAGGTCCTATACTGCTAGAATAGAAGAAGTTAAGGACCTTGATTACTGGGAAAGACTGCAATTTTTAAAACTATACAGTCTAGAAAGGAGAAGAGAACGCTACATGATAATACAAGCATGGAAGCAAATAGAAGGAATTGCTGAAAACATCATGGAGCTTAAAGTATCAGAAAGAGCAAGCAGAGGTAGATTAATAGTGCCAAAAAGCATTCCAGGTAAACTGAGAAAGGCGCACAGGACATTAATCCACTACGCACCAGCATCGATAATGCAGCGACTATTTAATGTGCTGCCAACTCATCTAAGAAACATATCAGGAGTGAGCGTAGATGCGTTTAAAAATCAGCTCGATAAATACCTAAGATGCATCCCAGACCATCCAAGACTGGAAGATGCAAAATACACCGGAAGATGTATTAGCAACTCTCTGGTGGATATACAAGGTGCCTCACACTGAGGGACCTGGGGGAACCCAAACAAAAAATAAGGCAATAAGGCAATAAGGCCCCCCCAAAAGGCGGGGATAAGGGCTTCCTTAGCATGGTCTTGCGTTGCTAAAGGGGGAGTGGGGGCCTTTTTGAAAATATGATAACCCCCCTTCCCCTGGCCTCCAAGAGAGGAGGGGTTAGGGGTTCTTCCAGAGCATGGTTTGATAATGAGACCTATTAGATGTTCAAAATTGTCGGATGAATTGGTTGCGATGCGATGATAGTTATTCTTATGAGAATAAATCAAGTATCTCTTGTTTGTGTGACGGCGCCGAGTAAGGGTGTGAACTCAAAGGCAGATTGGAAACGACTGAGTTATATTGTTGTGGAACACTCTCCTTATATACAAAACCTCAAGGCAACAGGACTTGACAAGTTCACAAGACAGACAATATCACAGAGGAAAAGCCAGACATGAATTTTCATGTTCGTTTTAGTGCGAGGGAAGAGCGAAGATACAAGCAAAATATATACAAAAGGAATTATGTACAATTGTGTGAAACACGGTTGGTACATGGCTCCCCCCCTAAAATGACATACTGTACATGTTAAATAGGGCGCCCTGATCTAGAGAGGCGAACTGTAGGCGGGTCATCTGGCAGAAGATAAGCAGGTTTTAGACGATCAATGGAGACCCAGTCTTCTTTGCCCCGAATGTTTAGGAGGAATGCTTTCGGACTGCGTCGGATCACAAGGAAAGGGCCCGTGTAAGGGGGCGTTAGTGGTGGCTTGCTGGTGTTGTTGCGCAGGAAGACGTGCGTTGCAGAGTGCAAGTCCGTTGGTATGTGATGCTTCGCTGGGGGCTTGTAAGTCTGGCGGCACGGAGTAAATTTTCCCACGATGTGACGTATGCGCTGGAGATCGTCTGAGGAGGTTGTAGAAGGAAAAAATTCGGCAGGGACGACCAACGGGTCGCCATACACCATTTCGGCTGCCGAGACGTCGAGGGCGTCTTTAGGAGTGGTCCTTAGTCCCAGGAGGACCCAGGGAAGCTGAGTAAACCAGTTGCAATCCTTGCAGCGGGACATCAAAGCTGCTTTGAGGGTGCGATGAAAACGTTCAACCATTCCATTGGCAGTGGGGTTGTAGGCCGTTGTCTGATGTAGGGTGATGCCCAGGTGATTCGCTAATGACGTCCATAATTGAGAGGTGAAAGTGGTTGTAGAAGTCGTTCGTTGGGGCGCGAGCGATTGGTGGGTGGTGGGTGGCTGTGTCGCCGCTTCGGCACGTCACGGGGTAGGCGTGTATGTCCTACGGCATTCATGTCAGCTTCGGTTGACGTTGAATAGGCATCCTCGTCGTCAGGGGTGGAGGCGTTGATGGAGGTCTTGAAGTGGCTGTCCATAAGGGCGTCGGCTTTGGTCATCAAGTCCTTTATGGGTAAACTATCGACATCGGGTATGGCAGCGCGTACAGGTTCGGGTAAACGGCGTATCCAAAGGGCACGGAGTAGGTTCACCTCACGAGGAGAGCCGTCTGCGGCAGGTTGAAGGCGAGCGATACTGGTCATTTCCCTGAGGGCAAGCGAAGCCCTTTGGTCCCCCAACGGTTGTTGCGAGAGCTGAAAAAGCTTTGCTATACGGGCGGCTGGCGACGGCGAGTACTGCTGCAGAAGGTATGATTTGAGGGCGTCATACGCTATTGGGGTGTCTCCTTGTTCACAAAGCCAGTCGGATATTTTTGGGAAGGTGTCCTCGGGTATCGCCGCGAGAACATAATCCGCTTTGGTGGTTGAGCGAGTCACGCCCATGATACGAAAGTGGACTTCAGCGCGTTGAAACCAAGCAAACGCCTCTCCGGTGGCGAACGGTGAAAGTTTCAATGGGGCGGCCGCGGCGCCAATTGATGTAGTCTCCGTCATAGTACCAACGATGGAGGGGCGAGGGAGGTGGGGGTGGAAGCCAGTGGAGCAAGTCGACTTCCGGGGTCACCAATGTGACGGCGCCGAGTAAGGGTGTGAACTCAAAGGCAGATTGGAAACGACTGAGTTATATTGTTGTGGAACACTCTCCTTATATACAAAACCTCAAGGCAACAGGACATGACAAGTTCACAAGACAGACAATATCACAGAGGAAAAACCAGACATGAATTTTCATGTTCGTTTTAGTGCGAGGGAAGAGCGAAGATACAAGCAAAATATATACAAAAGGAATTATGTACAATTGTGTGAAACTCGGTTGGTACATTTGTATTGTTTTCTAGGAAGGTGTGAGTACGATCAACTATGATTCACTGGAAAGGTTTTTATGTACATGAAGGTATTGTAAGGTTATTAAAAAACTAGAATTGATGTATTTCAATGTTATTCATATCCCAAAATTAGCGTATTTCTAGGTTATTCATATTCTAGAATTGCTGTATTTCAACGTTATTTGTGTCCTAGAATTAACGTCTCTCAAGGTTATTTAAATCCTAGAAATACTGTATTTTAGGTTTATTCAAATCCTAGAATTTTTTCCATATGAATTGGTTTTTTTTTACTCATTGATGCTAATACAGAATACGTAATTGGAATTATTGAATTGTTGATACTTCACTCTATGTGTGTTAGGAGTTTCGTACCTTAATCATAACAGCCATAGAAACTGGTATTATTTTATTTTTTAATCAGTCTCCAGAGACTGATAATTATTAGTGTGGGGTTCCTGGTTGCATCAAGACTCCTTATGAGTCGACCACATTCCTCACTATATATGCTGTTTCAAGTAGCACGCTCTTCTGCATAAGTCCTGGGGCTATATGGGCTCCTACCATCTGAAGATTCCTTTTCAATGACTTAGCTATGGTCTCTAGTGCTCATATTATTATTATTGGCAACACTTCCACTTGTGTATTCCATAGCCTTCTCAAGTCTTGGTACTTTTTTGTTTTTACTTTTGCTTTTCCCTTACCTTCCACTCTTAAGTCCCACGCTACTGTGACGTCTATGAGTAATACTTTTTTCGTGGGCTTGTCGACCAGTGACGTTTGGTCGATGGGCTTTTATCGCCCTGTCCGTTCTGATACTGTAGTTTAACTTGATCATTTTCCATCGCATTTTTAGGTTAATGTTCGTTTATTATTATTATTATTATTATTATTATTATTATTATTATTATTATTATTATTACTATAACTACTATTTTTATTGTTTTTATTATACCAGTATTGTTAATATGATTATTATTATTATTATTACTATTGTTATTATTATTTTTATTATTCCATTATTATTATTATTATTATTATTATTATTATTATTATTATTATTATTATTATTAAAGCGGAGTATATATGCCATGAAATTAGTACAGTATTACCTTTCGATAGGCGAAAGAATATTTGATAACAATTTTACATTTCAATAATCGTAAAGCAAAACTAATCTAATTCAGGTGTATTGGAAAATTCCTAGTTAAGCACAAGTATTTTCTTTCAACAACAAATATTTCCATTTATCTCTCTAAAGGATTCGAGAGTCTCAAGTGTGACGTAAAATGCAAATGAGCCACGAAAAACATTCTATTCCAATCGGTCCTTGTTTTTATAGATTAGATTTGAGTTAGAAAAAATCCTACAGCTTTAGGTTAAGGAAAGCATCCATAAGGTTGTCGTAGTCTATTGGAGACGTCCCTGCCTGGGGATCTCCCGAACTGGGGTTCGAGACATTATTATTATTATTTTTATTATTATTATTGCTATTATTACTTGCCAAGCTATGACTATAGTTGGAAAAGCAGGATGCTATAAGTCCAAGGGCTTCAACAGGGAAAATAACTCAGTGAGGGAAGAAAATAAGGTAATAAACTACAATAGTTCAAAAACAATAACAACATTAAACTAAATCTTTCATATATAAACTATAAAAAACTTATAAGATAAACAAGAGAAAAAGAAATTAGATAGACTAGTGTGTCTGAGTGGACCCTCAAGCTTAAGCTTAATATTTTCTTGTAGCGTCTGCAACTTTGTGAGCTGAGGATGAAAGGTATGGAATAGTTTATAGGGCTACCTGCTGAGTTATCTGCAGCCATTGCCTGGCCTTTCCTGGTCCTCGCTTGCTGGAGAGGGTTCTTGGGCGCTGATCATATGTGCTTATGGTCAGTCTCTTGCCTCTGCCATTAATGAGCTCCCTTTAAAAGACCTTTGAATGAGATATCAGCAGCCATTGCCTGGCCCTTCCTGGTCCTCGCTTGCTGGAGAGAGTTCTTGGGCGCTGATCATATGTATTTATGGTCAGTCTCTTGCCTCTGCCACTAATGAGCTGCCTTTAAAAGACCTTTAAATATCAGGCTAAAGAAAACTTCCATAGCCTTAGGTTAAAGAATGATCTTAAATGACGAAACAATTTCCCTGTATTGTGTAAAAACAAACACACAAACCTGTTAAGGTTTGTGGGTTTATA
>NC_090729.1:184786265-184788765 GCF_036898095.1 Palaemon carinicauda | reverse complement strand
GACACCTGCTCCTTATTATATAAGGGAGATTTATTATGAAAGCTTTTTTTTTTTTACTTCCGCCCACGTACTAACATACGCTTCTACATGAGGTTTTGTTTCATTTTATATACTTGAAGAACTTTACGAAATACAATGACATCCATGACCTATTTTGGCCTGATTATTTTAATGTTGTTACTGTTCTTAAAATAGTTTATATTGATTTTTCACTACTTCTCTTCTAGTTTATTTATTTCTCTATGTCCTTTCCTTACTACTACTACTACTACTACTACTACTACTACTACTACTAATAATAATAATAATAATAATAATAATGAAATTTGTGAACAAAAGGCAGAATAGTATACAATAGGTGAAAGAGAGAAAAAAAAAAGAAATCTTCACCAAAAAAAGGGAACGTAAAGACATCTATAAAAACAATTCCTGGAGCTGCATTATTATACAAATGAGAAAGTTAAGAAAAAAAATAATTTTCTCAAGTCATTTTAAGGAATATAAGAAACAAGTATTAATGCACTCCAGTGTGTGCGTATTTGTAATAAAGACATTGGAAAAAAGAGGCACAGTCTGACAGACAAAGAGAACTAACTGTCATCTCGAAAGGACTTTTTCTCCCTTTGTGTCGCGAAAAAAGAGAGCGAATCAAAGACTGTCTGTAACTTTATCAGATTTCTCTTCCCTGCCACATGTCACTTTAATCTTCACCACCCTTACGAGGTCCTGGAAAATTCAAGATCCTCAAAATTTCCCCGCAACGTATTGCAGGATGAATTCGACATGCGTTGACAGAGGAGGCCGAAATTTCGATTGCATTATTTTTCACTTTAGTGTTTTGCTTAACACTTTTAGAATTATGCAATCTTTCGTTCTTGTTTTTTTTATTGTTTCGTGGGAGGATATAGAGATTAAAATTGTAAGATATTACTGTAAATTCGTGAAATTTATAAGTATCAAGTAGTGGATTATTATTTTGTTTAACACCTTTCTTAGAATTATGCAATATTTCATTCTTGTGTTTTTTATTGTTTCGTGGGAGAATAGAGAAATTAAAATTGCAGTCTTACTTTAAATTCGTAAAATTTACAAGTATCAAGTAATGGATTCTTTATTAGTATTTTTGTTTAAAACATTTCTTAGAATTATGCAAACTTTCGTTCTTGTTTTTTTTTATTGTTTCGCTGGAGGATAGAGAGATATTGATATTGTAATCTTACTTTAAATTCGTGAAATTCATAAGTATCAAGTAGTGGATTCTTATTTTGTTTATCACCTTCCTTAGAATTATGCAATCTTTCGTTATTGTATTTTTTATTGTTTCATAGGAGAATAGAGAGATTAAAATTGTAGTCTTACTGTAAATTCGTGAAATTTATAAGTATCAAGTAGTGTATTATTTGTAATTGGATTAGGCTTGCATGTTTCAAGGAGGGAAATTTGTCACAAAGTAAATTAGTAAGATCAGTCAGGAAATTTATGAAATTTACAAGCATCTAATTGTAGAATCTTGCAAATTCATTAATTTTTTTATAGTAGTCTTTTAATTCATGAAATTTTAATGTGTTAATCTTTAAATTCTTTAATATAAAATGGTGGACTGTCTTATGAAAATTTACTATTTGAAACTATAGCAAATACTCACTTTTAAACTTACTTTGTGGATGTATATCGACGTGTTATGTCAACAGGAATATTTATTATTATTATTATTATTATTATTATTATTATTATTATTATTATTATTATTATTATTATTATTATTATTATTGATGTTATTATTAGCCAAAATTAAAAACCCAGTTGTAAAATAAGAATGCTACTACAGGGAATGCAGCCCAGTACGGAAAGGAAATAGAGAAATAACGAATAAACTATGTTCATTTTCAGTCCTACATTTCTGCTTTCTTTATTAAAATCTTTCATCTTTTGCAATTCCTCTCACAATTCACTAAGCAGAACTATGTCTTCTGCTAATCATAAGTTGTTAAGTTAATTCCCATTAATGCTAATTCATACATTTTCCCAATCCGAATTTTTTAAAACTTCGAGTCGTTCTGTGAATAATTTAGGAGTGATAGGGTCTCCATGTCAAACTCTTTTCTCAGTCGGAATGTTCTCACTTTCTCTATGTAGTTAACATTTAAGATTGCTAGACTTCCTCAAGTACTTCTTCTTCAGGTGTTCTAACATAAGATTCATCTATTCCTTGTCTTTGAAGGGCTGTCAATACTGTGTATTGCCATACATAGTAGTTTGTCATAGCCTGTTGATTTTTCCATTAGCTGGTTAATTATATGGATATGATCAGTTGCTGGACACCTGCTCCTAAAGCCTGCCTGCTCTATTGGTCGATTAAAGTTCAGCTGTCCTTCTATTTTGCATAATATGATCTTTGTAAGTATATAACATACGGAGAGTAAACTTATTTGGCGGAAAGTCTTTTGTGTCTCCCTTTTTTTATTGTTATAATGATAAAGTTTTTACAAGATGTAAGTAT
>NC_090729.1:184773765-184781265 GCF_036898095.1 Palaemon carinicauda | reverse complement strand
ATTTACTTGTAAGTATTTTTAATCTTTTCTTCTCGTACTGTATTCCTCTTCGTTCAAGTTTTATATAATGCCATGGAATGTTGCTTAGACTGCTCGTTGGCCTTTTGCATTTATGCTATTGAAATATGTTTATATTGTGAATAATAGAAATAATAACATTACTGGTTTTTAGAGGGGGTGGGGTAGCAGGTGGATGCATATAATTTTAACCCTTCCGGGAGATCAGTTATACTAGCATTTATTCCATCAAAATGTTTATGAATAATGATATTAATAGAAACAATGACATATGTAGTTTGTGTACTATTAACCTTTGATATAAACAATCTTTATTCCAGAATATTTTTTTTTTTGATAAGGTAAACATATAACTCGTTTCATGAATAAATGTTCCATCTACAAACCTTTTTGAATAATAATGGGGATAGATATTTATTGGGTAGAGAGGAATCTGGTCTGAGAGAGAAAATGGTTTCGTTAAATAGGAATATATAATGATTTTATGGAAAATTATATATAAAACACAATAATGTATTCCTCATCTGGTGAAGGTAACTATTATTATTATTATTATTATTATTATTATTATTATTATTATTATTATTATTATTATTATTATTATTATTATTATTATTACCTGCTGAGGTACAACCCTATTTGTAACAGCAGCATGCTATAAGCCAAGGGCTCCAATAGGAAAAATAGAATAGTGAGGAAAGGAAATAAGGAAACTATGTGAGGAGTAATGAATAATTGAAATAAAATATTGTAGGAACAGTAACAATATTAAAATAGATCCTTCATATGTAAAATATAAAAAGACTTATGTCAGCTTGTTCAACCTGTAAACATGTGCAGCAAGTTTGAACTTTTGAAGTCCTACCGATTCAACTACCCGTTTAGGAATATTATTCCATAAAAGGTAATCGAATATAATATACTTGGAATCAATATAATAACAACAACAACAATAACAACAACAACAACAACAACAACAATAATAATAATAATAATAATAATAATAATAATAATAATAATAATAATGCTTTAGACTACGGAGAGGCTAAATAGGCAATAGTTCTAAAAGAAAAGATAGAAGGTTAAAAAAGATTTAATGACATAAGCTGATTAATTTGTCCTTTTTCTCACACAAACTTGTATTTTTTAAATCACTTTTTTTCCTTTAACTCGGATCCTTGCAAAAAACACTTTAATTGTGTCGTTCTTTGTCATAAATTCTTGAGAGAATCACTTTTCATATAGAATGAAAAAGTGATAATTAGGTTTGTTGACTTATTGATTTCAGAGCTTTTATTATAGTTGACTTGAAGTGAATTTTGATGGACGGTGATGGTATAATTAAAAGGTATTTTTAAAGAGAATATATAATTTATATATTTATTTATTCTCTTTTGTTCAGGTTCATTTTCTTCTGCGAAATTCTTTCATTTTACTTTTGTTTTTCTTTATTTTATATATATTCATAATATGAAATATACTTTATTTTTTTTTAGTTTGTACTAATGTACGTAACCCGTCAAAAATGACGGCTAAATATTCAGATGGTTATGCGCACATCGTAACTACAACACGCTAGTATGGAAAATTTGGATGAGATTGTTATTTTCCGACTAAGTGCCCGTCAGCGTGACAATATATATACATACATATATATATATATATATATATATATATATATATATATATATATATACATATATATATATATACATATATATATATATATATATATATATATATATTATTTTTTTACACTATATATACTGTTTATATATTTGGATATATATATATATATATATATATATATATATATGTGTGTGTGTGTGTGTGTGTATAAATAAATATATAAATATATACACATTTTCATTGAAGGAAAGAGCCCAGAAATAAAACGGACCCAACTAATATGGAGGAAACCATTGACTGATCCCACCGACAAGGAAGGCGATAGGATTAATCAGTGTGAAAGGAAAAGGTCCGTGGGAAAGGGGAGCCGTTCTAACGAATTATAGAGATAGAAATAGCGCGGGAGACATGCGAAGGGGTTTGTAATGGAGCGTGGAAAATCATCATTTTGCTTACATCGTGTTGTCATGGATGTTTGCTATATGAATTACTCTCTCTCTCTCTCTCTCTCTCTCTCTCTCTCTCTCTCTCTCTCTCTCTCTCTCTCTCTCTGGTATATGTTTTCAATGCATATATTATGTATGCATGTACATGCACGTAATATATATATATATATATATATATATATATATATATATATATATATATATATATATATATATATGTGTGTGTGTGTGTGTGTGTGTATGAATGTTCATATATAACCTCTATATACTGTATACTGTATGTATACAGTATGTATATATATATGTATATATATATATATATATATATATATATATATATATACATATATATATGTATGTGTGTGTTTCTATAAAGTCAATAAAGTAGACATACAGAGAAAAGTAAAACAATAATATAAAAGAAATTTAATCCTTGCCATTTCCCCAATGTTCGAAAAAGAATAAACACGTTAGCCCACTGCACCAATCAGCTCACTTTCCATGAACCTAATGACGCGTAAATAGTATCATTTTACTTTTTTTTGTTGGGGTGGGGGGGGGGGGCGTGTTGGGTTGGTGGGAGGGGGGTTGGGGAGGGCGGGGGTGTGTGCTAGAGCCCACCAGGGCTATTTATGTCCCTAATGTTAAGTGACCATTCTCTGTTGGTGGAAATAATTGGTAATTGGAGTCCATCATTGCCCGGTGTAAACACCCATGGAAAATAAGTCTCCTCATTAAATACGAGGGAACTCTACTATTGTGCATATAATGAATGAGTTTGGGGCATTCATAGTGAATATTAAAAGGTTATTGGGGCTTGTGGTGGCCTATTGGAAACGTCCCTTCATGGCGATCTGCCGGACTGGGGGTTTGAGAACTGCTCAAGTTCGATAGTTTCTTGTAGTGTCTGAACTTCACCATCATTGTGATGGTGGTGGGATTTACGGGAATCTATAGTTCTACCTTGTGAGTGATCAGCTGCCATTACCTGGCCGTCCTTGGTCTTCTCGTGGATGGGGAAGGGGCTTGGGCTTTGATTATATGTATATATGATCGGTCTCCAGGGTTGTGGTGGCGTTATTGGTAACGTTTCTGCCTGGTGTTAACTAGTCGGAGGTTCAAGTCCCGCTCAAACTTGTTAGCTTCATTGGTAGCTGGAACCTCACCATTTGGTGTTGGGGTGAGCTTATAGGTTTATCTGCTGAGCCATGAGCAGCCACTACCTGCCCCTCCCCGGTGCTTGCTTGGATGGGTAGTGAGCTTGGGCCTTGATTATATGCATATATGGTAACTCTCTAAGGCGTTGTCCTGTCTCTAGTGCATTGTCACTGTCCCTAGCCTCTGCTATTCATGACCGAACTTTTAACCTTTAAAAAGATAACGAAATAATGAACGTTATTGATGATGAAGTATAATGTCTATATCGCTTATAATTCGTAGCTTGACCTTCAAAGCAAAGGGCTTGGCAAAATAAAAATCATCTTTGATCAAATATTGTCCTGGGTGTTTGCAGAGTGGGAAAATACTCGTAAGCTCTGACGGTCAATGTTGAGTGTTTACACACAGGAAATTTAACAGTCGTTGTGTATGTAAGCAACGCCTGTACACAATGCCAAAAGCAGGTTTTCTCTTCCCTGATATTTCTCGTTTACGACAATCCTACACAATCTAGAAATGGAAATTGTATTTGCGAATCGATTTACAATCAGCATTTTATAGATAAGAAAAATATTTTATTGTGCGTAGTGCTTTTACAATACTCTTACAACTAAAAGAAAAAACTATTAATAATTCATAAATTTCTTATATGGAAGCTGTAGTAGTCTCCGAAACTTGGTCAAAATGACACAGTATTCATGATATTTTTTTTAATATAACAAAAGAAATAAATATCATTACATAAGTAGATATCTTGAAATAATGCATCGATTAATTTATGGAAGCTTTAAATGGGAGTTTCTATTTGAACAAATCAAAGAAAATACTCTATCTTGATATATTAAGGAATGAGACGTGAGGTTATTGGTGCAAAATTTATCCTTGTTAACCACCACAGTCATTATAAAGCTGTGCATATAATACATACTACATACATACTGTATATAATATATATATATATATATATATATATATATATATATATATACATATATAAATATATATAAATATATATATATATATATATATATATATATGTGTGTGTGTGTGTGTGTGTGTCTATATGTTTATATATATGTATATATATGTATATTTATATATATATAAATATATATATATATATATATATATATGAGGGTGTGTGTGTATATATATATATATATATATATATATATATATATATATATATATTTATATATAATATATATATATGTATATATGTATATATATAAATATATATATATATATATAATATATATATGTATATATATATATGAGGTTGTGTATATATATATATATTTATATAATATATATATATATATATATATATACATACTGTATGCGTGTATTTATGCATATACATAGATAGAGCGTAATTTTCTGTAGTTGCCAGAGAACGAGAAGCTGTATGAACAGGACTTTATTGTTTACGACAAATAATATTAATTTTCCCTTATTTGCATATGCACATGAAGTTGTCGAATTTGCATAATTTCCGGTTTTATTCTGGTCATATTGGATATGTAACCAATAATTTTCTCATATTGCACGAAATAATGATGATAATAATAATAATAATAATTATTATTATTATTATTATTATTATTATTATTATTATTAGCCAAGCTACAACCCCAGTTGGGAAAGCAAGATGCTATAAGCCCAAGGGCTCCAATAGGGAAAAATAGCCCAGTGAGGAAAGGAAATAAGGAAATAAGGAAATAAATAAATGATGAGAATAATTTAACAATAAATCATTCTAAAAACAGTAGCAACGTCAAAACCGATATGTACTATATAAACTATTAACAACGTCAAAAACAAATATGTCATATATAAACTATAAAAAGACTCATGTCAGCCTGGTCAACATAAAAACATTTGCTCCAACATTGAACTTTTGAAGTTCTACTGATTCAACTACCCGATTAGGAAGATCATTCCACAACTTGTAACAGCTGGAATAAAACTTTTAGAATACTGTTTAGTATTGAGCCTCATAATGGAGAAAGCCTGGCTATTAGAATTAACTGCCTGCCTAGTATTACGAACAGGATAGAATTGTCCAGGGAGATCTGAATGTAAAGGATGGTCAGAGTTATGAAAAATCCTATGCAACATACATAATGAACTAATTGAACGACGGTGCCAAAGATTAATATCTAGATCAGGAATAAGAAATTTAATAGACCGTAAATTTCTGTCCAACAAATTAAGATGAGAATCAGCACCTGAACACCAGATAGGAGAAAAATACTCAAAACAAGGTAGAATGAAAGAATTAAAACACTTCTTCAGAATAGATTGATCACCGAAAATCTTAAAAGACTTTCTCATTAAGCCATTTTTTTGTGCAATTGAAGACACAGACCTAATGTGTTTCTCAAAAGTAAATTTGCTGTCGAGAATCACACCTAAAATTTTAAAAGAGTCATACAAATTTAAAGAAACATTATCAATACTGAGATCCGGATGTTGAGGAGCCACCGTCCTTGACCTACTTACACTCATACTTTGAGTTTCATTAGGATTCAACTTCATACCCCATAATTTGCACCATGCACTAATTTTAGCTAAATCTCTATTAAGGGATTCACCAACCCCAGATCTACATTCAGGGGATGGAATTGATGCAAAGAGAGTAGCATCATCTGCATATGCAACAAGCTTGTTTTCTAGGCCAAACCACATGTCATGTGTATATAGTATGAAAAGTAATGGTCCAAGAATACTACCCTGTGGAACACCGGATATCACATTCCTATACTCAGTATGGTGCCCATCAACAACAACTCTTTGAGATCTATTATTTAAAAAAATCAATAATAATGCTAAGAGACGACCCACCCACTCCCAACTGTTTCAGTTTGAAAACAAGGGCCTCATGATTAACACGGTCAAAGGCAGCACTGAAATCAAAGCCAATCATACGCACTTCCTGACCACAATCAAGGGATTTCTGTACAGCATTGGAGATTGTAAGAAGGGCATCACATGCTCCAAGGCCTTTACGAAAACCAAATTGCAAACTAGGGAGTAGATGATTACCTTCAGCAAACCTATTAAGACGTTTTGCCAGAAGACGTTCAAAAACTTTAGATAATATGGGAGTTATGGAAATTGGGCGGTAATCAGTGGGACTTGAGCTACCACAAACACATTTACATAGAGGAGTAACATTACCAATTCTCCAACAAGTGCTAAAAGCTCCTCTTCTTTCTAACTTACGCAAAATAACAGATAACTTAGGAGCTAAGAAATCTGCTGTCTTTATAAAAAACAAAGAAAAAATACCATTTGGGTCTACACCACCATAAGCATCAAGGTCCATCAACAGAGCTTTAATCTCACGAGATCGAAAAGCTAAACTAGTAAGTTTAGCCTCAGGAAAACAGGAATGAGGAAGTTCAAGTTGTTCATTACTCTGTTTACTGTCAAAAACATCAGCCAAAAGGGTTGCCTTTTCCTTTGGACAGTGAGTGACTGAGCCATCAGGTTTAAGTAAAGGAGGAACTGTTGCATCTACACCAAAGAGTGCAGATTTAAGAGTAGACCACCATTTATGTTCCTGAGTTGTACCAGAAAGGGTTTCTTTTATGGTTAAATTGTACTCCTTTTCAGTTGAGGCATAAACTCTCTGAGCAAAAGCTCGAAGCTGAGTATAGTTGTTCCAGGTCAAATCTGATCTGTTACCCTTCCAAAGGTGATAGGCCTCCTGCTTCTCCAAATAAGCACGTCTACAATCATCATTGAACCACGGTTTGTGTTTCACTCGGTACCTTAGCACACGAGAAGGGATACGCCTATCGATTATGTTGACTAGAGTCTCATTCAAAGGGACAACAGGATCTACACTATTATATAATTGTGACCAATTCAAGCACAAAAGATCATGCAAAATCCCATTCCAGTACGCTTGGGATTTCATATAAATTTTACAAGAATATGATATATTAGGGACAGGCTACTCAGTCTTCACTAATAATGAAATCAAGGCATGATCAGATGTCCCGACTGGAGAACCAACCTTACTAGTTATAACGCCAGGGAGTCAGTGTATACGAGGTCCAAGCAATTACCAGACCTGTGAGTAGCTTCATTTATGATTTGCTCACAGCCTGTTTCAGAGGCAAAGTCTAAAGCTCTTAAGCCATGGCGATCGGTAGGAGAGATAGAACTTAACCACTCCCTATGGTGAGCATTAAAATCACCAACAAAGACAAAAGAAGCCTTTCTATCATCTTCTTGT
>NC_090729.1:184761265-184766265 GCF_036898095.1 Palaemon carinicauda | reverse complement strand
TGTCGGAACCAGCATATTTTCACGTATGCGCCAAGGACCCTGTCCGAGTCAGCAAGAAAGTGAAGAGTCTGCAATTGGAAATCAACGGTTGTGTTGGGCGTGTGGACCCATATGTCATGTCCGAGTCACATCCTATGATAGGGACTGATTTTCTTCAGAACAAAAGGATTGACTTTATCCACGGGAAGGTCTACGTGGAGTCCCTTAATTTCTAAAGGTGTTGATTATAGAAGAGGCTTTTATGTATATAGGATATGATTTTCACATTAAAGGATATAATTATGTACAAGAATACCTTTTTTTGGTTCCATGTTAGTTTTATTTTTTATTATATTTTAGGTTTTGCTCTGTTACATATAGGAAGAATTGAATAAAAATTTATGTTATTTCCAAGTTTCCTTTCATTTTATTTTGAATGGCAAATTCCAAATAAATTCATTGACAATTTATTTTTTTACTAAATGGCCTTCTCATAAAGAGAGAGAGAGAGAGAGAGAGAGAGAGAGAGAGAGAGAGAGAGAGAGAGAGAGAGAGAGAGAGAGAGAGAGAGCATTACAAACTATGATAACAGGTTGGACATAGAAGGCACCAACCACCCATTGAGATAATACCGCTAGCAACTTATTAGGTTCTTTGATATATATATATATATATATATATATATATATATATATATATATATATATATATATATTTATATATATATTCATATATTTATATATATGTTTATATATATATATATGTTGTGTATATATATGTATATAATGTTGTGTATATATGTATATATATATATATATATATATATATATATATATATATATATATTTATATATATATATATATATATATATATATTTATATATATAATTGTATATATATTTATATATTTATATATTTATATATATATATATATATTATATATATATATATATATATATATATATATATATATATGTTGTGTATATATATGTATATAATGTTGTGTATATATATTTGTATATATATGTATATATGTTGTGTATATACATGTATATATAGTTATATACATGAAGTTTTTTATATTGCACTCTGATTTTACATTTTATAGGTATTTCGATATTCAATTTGTTTGGTTACGTGATATATATGTATATGTATATATATATATATATATATATATATATATATATATATATATATATAGTTATGCTTTTTGAAGGCGAATGAATATATATAACGTTTCAATTTCTCCAGCAGCTAACAATATTTGATCAGTATATGCAAGAAAATCCTTTTATTCTTTCTTGAAGGAAGGATTCAGTTGTCCTTCAAATAAACAAGAAATAATGAATAAAGGATGGAGGTGTTGCAATTAAATGCAATTTTTATTTATAATTGATATTGTCTTTTCTTCTTTTTCTTTTTCTTTTTTTATTGCTTATTATTATTATTATTATTATTATTATTATTATTATTACTATCCAAGATACAACCCTAGTTGGAAAAGCAAGATGCTATAAGCCCAAGGGCCCCAATAGGGAAAAATAGCCCAGTGAGGAAAGGAAATAAATAAATGAAGAGAACAAATTAACAATAAATCATTCTAAAAAAGGCAACAACGTCAAAACAGATATGTCATATATAAACTATTAACAACATCAAAAACAAATATGTCATATATAAACTATAAAAAGACTCATGTCCGCCTGGTCAGCAAAAAAGCATTTGCTCCAACTTTGAACTTTTGAAGTTCTACTGATTCAACTACCCGATTAGGAAGATCATTCCACAACTTGGTAACAGCTCTAATAAAACTTCTGGAGTACTGCGTAGTATTGAGCCTCAGGATGGAGAAGGCCTGGCTATTAGAATTAACTGCTTGCCTAGTATTACGAACAGGATAGAATTGTCCAGGGAGATCTGAATGTAAAGGATGGTCAGAGTTATGAAAAATCTTATGCAACATGCATAATGAACTAATTGAACGACGGTGCCAGAGATTAATATCTAGATCAGGAATAAGAAATTTAATAGACCGTAAGTTTCTGTCCAACAAATTAAGATGAGAATCAGCAGCTGAAGACCAGACAGGAGAACAATACTCAAAACAAGGTAGAATGAAAGAATTAAAACACTTCTTCAGAATAGATTGATCACCGAAAATCTTAAAAGACTTTCTCAATAGGCCAATTTTTTGTGCAATTGAAGAAGACACAGACCTTAAATGTTTCTCAAAAGTAAATTTGCTGTCGAGAATCACACCTAAAATTTTAAAAGAGTCATACAAATTTAAGGATACATTATCAATACTGAGATCCGGATGTTGAGGAGCCACCGTCCTTGACCTACTTACAATCATACTTTGAGTTTTGTTAGGATTCAACTTCATACCCCATAATTTGCACCATGCACTAATTTTAGCTATATCTCTATTAAGGGATTCACCAACCCCAGATCTACATTCAGGGGATGGAATTGATGCAAAGAGAGTAGCATCATCTGCATATGTAACAAGCTTGTTTTCTAGGCCAAACCACATGTCATGTGTATATAGTATGAAAAGTAATGGGCCAAGAACACTACCCTGTGGAACACCGGATATCACATTCCTATACTCACTATGGTGCCCGTCAACAACAACTCTTTGAGATCTATTACTTAAAAAATCAATAATAACGCTAAGAAACGACCCACCCACTCCCAACTGTTTCAGTTTGAAAACAAGGGCCTCATGATTTACACGGTCAAAGGCAGCACTAAAATCAAGGCCAATCATACGCACTTCCTGACCACAATCAAGGGACTTCTGTACAGCATTGGAGATTGTAAGAAGGGCATCACATGCTCCAAGGCCTTTACGAAAACCAAATGCAAACTAGGAAATAGATGACTACCTTCAGCAAACCTATTAAGACGTTTTGCCAGAAGACGTTCAAAAACTTTAGATAATATGGGAGTTATGGAAATTGGGCGGTATCAGTGGGACTTGAGCTACCACAAACACATTTACATAGAGGAGTAACATTACCAATTCTCCAACAAGTGCTAAAAGCTCCTCTTCTTGCTAACTTACGCAAAATAACAGATAACTTTGGAGCTAAGAAATCTGCTGTCTTTATAAAAAAAAACAAAGGAAAAATACCATTTGGGTCTACACGTCCATAAGCATCAATGTCCATCAACAGAGCTTTAATCTCACGAGATCGAAAAGCTAAACTAGTTAGTTTAGCCTCAGGAAAACAGGAATGAGGAAGTTCAAGTTTTTCATTACTCTGTTTACTGTCAAAAACGTCAGCCAAAAGTGTTGCCATTCTCCTTTGGACAGTAAGTAACTGAGCCATCTGGTTTAAGTAAAGGAGGAACTGTTGCATCTACACCAAAGAGTGCAGATTTAAGGGTAGACCACCATTTATGTTCCTGAGTTGTACCAGAAAGGGTTTCTTTTATGGTTAAATTGTACTCCTTTTCAGTTGAGGCATGAACTCTCTGAGCAAAAGCTCGAAGCTGAGTATAGTTGTTCCAGGTCAAACCCATCCAAAGATGATAGGGCTCCTGCTTCTCCAAATAAGCACGTCTACAATCATCATTGAACCACGGTTTGTCATTCACTCGGTACCTTAGCACACGAGAAGGGATACGCCTATCAATTATGTTGACTAGATTCTCATTCAAAGGAACAGGATCTAAACCACTATATAATTGTGACCAATTCAAGCACAAAAAATCATGCAAAATCCCATTCCAGTCTGCTTGGGATTTCATATAAATTATTAATTTAATTTAATATTAATATTTGATATTAATTTAATTTAATATTAATTTCTGCTTTTCTGATATTGCATGAAAAGATTCTGTTTTCTTAAATTTTTTTGGCTTCTCTGATATTGCATGAAATAATTCCTTTTTTTCCCATAGTGCATGAGAAGATTCGCTTTTTCCGCCTTTCTGCTGCATGAAATAATTCCGTTTTTCCAATATTGAATGAAAACATTAGTAAGGTAAAATTACGGTCGACTCTATTTTACTGAAATACGGTTGAGAACAGTTTATTTTTACGGAGAATTTCCAATTAAAATTACGGTTTTTTTTTCTTACTGTGTACCTCAATTAAGTCAGAGTCATATTAAAGACTTTCCGTCGGCCTCTTCAATGACTTCAATCGGTAAGGTCCTACTCCAGGTGGTTAGTGACATCCTTGAAGATAAAGGAAATTCCTTAGATACTTTCGGGCCATAGTTGCTTGGCTTGTCATCGCTTGGTGGAATTTCTATAAAGTTCAGGAATGTTGCGTTACTCCGTGAAGGAATGTTATTTTTCTCTTTTATTTGTCTAACAGTGTTACATCATATATATACTGTGTGTATATATATATATATATATATATATATATATATATATATATATATATATATATATATATATATATATAGATATATATATATATAGATATATATATATATATATATATATATATATATATATCTATATATCTATATATCTATATCTATCTATATATATATATATATATATATATATATATATATATATATATGTATATTTTTAATCATCATTTATCGCATCTTATTTTTATCGTATTCGCGTACATTACTGGATATCCTTCAGAGGTTAAATAAATTCCCAAAATATCCTGAAAGATATTTAGCTTTTATAAGGATATTTTTGTTTTTATGGTTTTAGATTGAATTTCCTTTTATTCTTTTAAATATAACAAACGATATCGGCGTCAATGACCTTCGATATCAGGATGCCAGAAAACTCAAAATCAATCAATCAATCGGCCATATTGATAGAGAGAACAAATTCCTTGCTAATCTATGCGAACAGTTTCTGAATACATGCATGAAATCTGATGCCAGGATTCCAGAAAACTCAAAAATCAATCAATCATTCATGAAATACAAATTGGCTTACATTTTAGAAGACCTCATACACACACACAAACGCACATACTCACGCATGGTCAACACACATACGAATGCATGCAAAAGAATTTCGACTCC
>NC_090729.1:184733765-184756265 GCF_036898095.1 Palaemon carinicauda | reverse complement strand
ACTTTGCGTTCCCTCGTCTTCTGGCTCGCTTTCTGGAGAGATACAAATCTTGAGTGACAGTGGACTTGTAGCTTTAGATGAAAAGATTTATCTGTATCAGATGAGAGAGACCTTCAGTCTTAAATGAAGTGGTTGCTTTCAAAGTTATTTACAGTCAAACTTGCATATTATGACATATATTCATTATGTTGATATAAATTTGACCACTTTTATTATTATTATTATTATTATTATTATTATTATTATTACTACTAGCTAAGTTACAGTCCTAGTTAGAAAAGCTGGACGATATAAGCCCAACGGCTCCAACAGGGAAAAATAGCTCAGTGAGGAAAGGAAATAGATAAACTGTATAAAAAGTAATAAAAGATTAAAATTATATATTTTAAGAGTAGTAACAAAATTAAAACAATGACATATTTTAGGAAAAGAAACAACATTATAACAGATCTTTCTTATATAAACTTTATAGTATGATGGCATCATTTTGAATTAGTATTTGCATTTCTATAGGCAACGTCGAAAAAGCTAAAATATAGTTTTAACCCTTTCAAGTCGAATAGAATCAAATACTAGAACCACCGACTTAAAAACCTCATTATGATTAACATAATGACTTGAATGTGTGGTGACTTATTGGAAACTTCCCTGTGTGGCGTTCTGCTGGACGGGAAATCGAGTCCCGCTCAAAATCGATTGTTTATTTTAGTATCTGCAACCTCACCATCCTTTTGTGCTAAAGATTTGGGGTTTGGGGGAGCCTATAGTGTACATGCTGATTCATCAGCACCCATTTCCTGAGCCTCCTTGGTCCTAGCTTGGGTGGTGAGGGGGTTTGGTCGTTGATCATATGGATATATGGTCAGTCTTTAGAGCACTATCAGTGTTCCTCGCCTCCGTCATTCATGATTGGCCTTTAAACCTTTATATTTACCAATTCCCCTGAAGAATAAATTAATCCATAAGCGCTAACAAGCGATGAAAGCTTTGTCTCATGTAGACAAATGTCCCGTTTCCCAAGTCTTACACCCCTCAATGTTACCCATTCCCTTGAATGTCTCCCATTCGTCTTCATTTGACCCGCCTTCCTTCAGTTTCCGTCGGGCTATTAATCGCGTTCACGTCCTGTCCAATCCGATTGCCCCTTTTCTTGGGTCGATTTCTTACCGCCATTTCTGTTGTTATTGTTTTAATAAAATTCATTTACGATATTAAGTTTAATCCTGCAATATTCCTAGAAGTGTCATTCGACTTTAGGGAATTGTTATTGTTATTATTATTATTATTATTGTTGTTGTTGTTGTTGTTGTTGTTGTTGTTGTTATTATTATTATTATTGGACTATTTTTATATGACATGAATTCGTACAAAAATGTAGAATGGCGGCAAGATTCACTTAATGAAAACACACTTTCATACATTCTTGAAATGGAGAATCTTATATTTATATAATTTTTTCCTTTCATTTCTTTTCTTTTCCTATGTACGAACATTTTCTTTTCAATTCTAACTTGCCATTATATGACTTAGATTCTTGAACCTAATTGGGAATCAACTCCAGAAAATCATAGTTTATATTCGCTTTGTGAGAATTCATAACATTTATAGATTTCTTTGGCTAGACTAAACTTATTGTTATATTGTCATGATTTCCTTTCCTCAGTGGCCTTTTTTTTCCATTTGGAGCCGTTGTGCTTATAGCATCGTGCTTTTCCAACTAAGGTTATAGCTTATCTAATAATGATAATAATAATGATAATAATAATAAAAATAATAATAATAATAATAATAATATACGTATTATTTTCATAATCTCTCTGTAAAAAATGGAAGAGATTTTAAATTTTTTCTTATTATATGATAGAAAAATACCAGGTCTATCAAGAGACAGACAAACTGACATATAGAGAGACATAGGATAAATCCTGCCCGAAGAGATGTCTCCTGTAACATCTCAAAGTACTTACCCACAAGCACCTCAGCATTGTGTACTGAGAGGGTATTGACCTTAATATTCTTGTTCCAGAATCCCTATGCTTAGCAAACGTGAATCATGTTTAATAACGTCTGCTTGATATTGATGTTGTCGTTTGTAAACAAAGCGAATTAATGAGTCTTGGAATTGGCTAATAATATGAGGGAGTCGAATTGATTTATGAAGTTTGTTGAACTTTGCAGCAAATAATACGAGAAGGACAATGTCATGCAATTGACATGATTTGTTTCCTAATGAGAGAGAGAGAGAGAGAGAGAGAGAGAGAGAGAGAGAGAGAGAGAGAGAGAGAGAGAGAGAGAGAGACTTACAGGCAGATGAATTTGCTGAACGATAAGAAACAAGATTATCCCGGAAACCAACCAGGTTTTGCCCATAAACATTTTCTCTTATTTTTTTCCACAGTAATTGCAAGACTTTTGTGTTACTCTCTCTCTCTCTCTCTCTCTCTCTCTCTCTCTCTCTCTCTCTCTCTCTCTCTCTCTCTCTCTCTCTCTCTCTCTCTCTCTCTCGTGCGTGTGCTGGATTACTGTATATATATATATATATATATATATATATATATATATATATATATATATATATATATATATATATATATATATATATATATATATATATATATTAGACTTGTTATTGGATCATGTAATTAAATTTCTATGCTCAGTAACTAAAGATTTCAAAATGAGCATTTCATGACAGCTTGGATTAAGATAATATTTAGTTTTCACTTTTGCCTCTTTATTTATTTTCTAATAACATTGAAGACTGTTTAGACAAAGTGCATTTGGAATATGTTATTTCTGTTTTCAAGTTCTTACGCCCATTTTTTTCTTGAGATTAACACCGATAATATCAAGAAGAGAGAAAGAAAAAAAAATAACAGCACTGAGCTACAACTTAGAATTTTGTATATATATATATATATATATATATATATATATAATATATATATATATATATATATATATATATATTATCGTATAATTTATTGGTGTAGCTTTATTAAGAATAAAGATATTCTTCTTATCCACTGTATATTTTTAAGTCAGCTAATATAATCCTAAAATTTCTTAAGTCTTCCTAAATAATCGTTCTTAACATACCATTCAATGGCGTTCGTTTTATGTTCAGATTAATGGGAAAAGGTGTATTTTTCTTCGAAAAGGTGTTTATTGAAAAAATAATTTTAATTATACACCTAGTATTATACATACATATATACATACATACATACATATTTATATATATATATATATATATATATATGTATATATATGTATATATATATAATATATATGTGTGTGTGTGTGTAAGTTTGTGTGTGTGTGTCTTGGGACTCACAGTTACAAGAAGAAAACCATGAATATCAAATGATAATAGGATACTATAATAAGGAGATAAAGACAGGTATTGATTGTTGAAAGTTTTTAGGAAGTAATGAAAATTGCAAGGTTGAGCATGCTAAGTATTCCAGTATTGATAGTGAGGTCAAGTGAAAAGCCAGGAATGGCTGGAGAGAATATTTAGACATTAAAGAAGATGATGCTAACAAAGCAGTGAATTCAGGGAGTGGCTATGGTGTAAAAATCGCTCCTAGAATTATTAGTAAAATCTCTATTGGGGCAAAAACGAAGAAGCATATGCCCATCAAAAAGAGACATGGATCTATTTTAAGAAAAAGATGATGATGAAAGACAAAGTTGGATGGAACACTTTAGTGATGGTATGAATAGGAGATACGAAGGGAATAATTTGAATGATATACCAGAAGCTGATGAAGACCTTGATGTGCCCATGAATCATTTTATTGTGTTTGAAGTCGAAGCTATCTTCAAAAATCTAAAGAGATGAAAGGCCTGGGATACGATGGAATAACTACCGAGATGATACTGGCAGAGAATGAAGTGACCCCAGAATACTTACAAGATTATATTGTAGAATGTGACATGAAGAGGCAAAACCTGGTGAATGGGAGTTGGGAGTGTTGGTGCAAATGGCAAAAAAATGAGACCTGTCTGATTGCAATAATTACAGAGGCATAACTCTTACGTCAGAGAAATATTGTTGAAAAGCTGAGAGATAAACAAGCAAGATTTCGAAAAGGTAGAAGCTACACTTACCAAATTTTAATTTTGAGACATGTTGTACAGTAATGCATAGAATATGGAAATCCACTGTTGACGGTATTCGTAGATTTTTATAAAGCCTTTGATAGTGTGCTCCTGCAATTTTTGGAGGGGAGAGTCCTGCGTTATTATGAAATTCCTCTTAAACATGTGAATTTGATTCTGTTCATGAACATACCAAGGGCAAAGTTAATGCTAATGGAGTCCTATCAAATGAATTTCCAGTGAAAAGAGGAGTACTCCAAGAGAATGTGTTGTCACCTATTATGTTTATCCTCCTCATGGATTTTGTAATGCAACGAACAGTCGGAGATGGTGGAGAAGGATGGGACTGGATTAGTGATAGGAAATTATTTGACATAGAGTATGCTGAGGCGGCTGTCCTTATTAGCAGAACACAGCAGGATTTGCAATGCTTGCTTACCAGAATGTATGAAATATCACAAGATTCGGTTCAAGGTAAATACAGTGACAGAGATGAGAGAACGGAGTATGCAATGAAAGATGAGATATCATTGGAAGATTAAAGGATTAATGTAATAGAATCATTCTAGGAACCATGATCTCTAATCCTGTATCAGAGATCATAGCTCCTAAAAATTAGAGTTTAGTGAAAGGTTTTAAAATAGAAAATCAGACAATGGCTAGGTTAAGTAGAATCTGGAAAGCAAATCGCCTGAAATTACATATAAAAAGCAGACTGTATATCAGTTTAGTGAGATCGGTGTTACTATATTGACATGAGTTATGGTATGACAGTGAAACAATCTCCAATAGATAATTTGAGAAAAAAGCCCTTTCAAGGATAGTGAGAGTTAAATGGCAGGACAATATTATGAAATGAAACAATAAGAGAGATTACTCGAGTGGATGAAATCATGATGAGGGGTAGATGGAGATGGTTTGGGCATGCTCTTCGAACTCCCCAAGAGAGATTGATTGACCAAATGTTCAGCTGGGCTCCACAAGGCACTAGAAGAGTTGGAAGAACCAGTTCTACATGCCTGACGACTATGAAGCTTGGAATAGGAGATGATGAATGGAGAAGTATTGATTTAAAAGCTCAAGATAGAGACGGCTGGTGGAATCTAACCGAGGTCTTTTGCGTCAATAATCATAGAATGAGATGATATGTATGTTGTATATATATATATATATATATATATATATATATATATATATATTATATATATATATATATATATTTATATATATATATGTATATATATATACATATATATATACATATATATATATATATATATATATATATATATATATATATATA
Organism: Palaemon carinicauda; assembly: GCF_036898095.1. Taxonomy (NCBI): domain Eukaryota; kingdom Metazoa; phylum Arthropoda; class Malacostraca; order Decapoda; family Palaemonidae; genus Palaemon; species Palaemon carinicauda. The sequence continues at coordinate 184,750,855 of NC_090729.1, read as the reverse complement.
TATATATATATTCTTCCCTGTAGATTACGTCGTTTAGGAACAAATGAATAAGTCGACCGGCTATTTAAGCAAACTTAAATTTTTCAGCATAAGTTATTATCAAATTATTTTGAAGTTTGGTTAAGAAGTTGAAGAGACGAACTTCCAATGATTGGCAAGCAGCATAATGAGAGAGAGAGAGAGAGAGAGAGAGAGAGAGAGAGAGAGAGAGAGAGAGAGAGAGAGAGAGAGAGAGAGAGAGAGAGAGAGAGAGAAAACTTGTTTTAATTGGCGTGGATTTTCATACACTCAAATATTAACCTAGATTGAAGTCTGTGTGACAATGATGTCCAAACTTGTGACTGATTGCGTGAATTGGACATTTTGCTTGACTGTGACCTTGACTTTCCAAAATTTAATAATTTCCTGCTTTTTACATAACAGTTAAAATCTGCAAGTTTCATGACTCGACGATTGAAGTTGTGGCCAGGAAGCTGTTCACACACAGCCACACCCACAAACACACAGATTTGACCTTATTCCAACTTCGTTGGCGAAGGTAGTTAGAGGGATACTGAATTGAATGGGAGAAGAACAGGAATAGAAGTTATCTGAATTGGCCAAGCATTGGAATACTAACAGGATACAGAAAAAGAGATAAAAATGAAGTAAGATTTCCTATTGAGAAGGGAAGGTTTGGCCGGGAAGTGGAGAGAATTGCAGTAGCAATCCCAGATCGCGAAGGAACCAGTGAGAGAGAGAGAGAGAGAGAGAGAGAGAGAGAGAGAGAGAGAGAGAGAGAGAGATGTTTAGAAACTTTGGACCCGAAGTTGAGAGAAATGCAGTAGCAGTCCCAGAATAAGAAGGAAAAATGAGAGAGAGAGAGAGAGAGAGAGAGAGAGAGAGAGAGAGAGAGAGAGAGAGAGAGAGAGAGAGAGAGAGAGAGAGAGAAAGGTGGGTAGAATAGTAACAATACATGGAGAGATGTTTTGAGATTCGGTCAAGATGAAAGAAAAAAGTAGAAGCCAAGAATAGCGTTCATTGATATATGGAAAGATTGTTGAGCCAACTTTTCTTTTATGGTAATCATTTGCCGATGATGAATGAAAATGAAAAATAAAAGAAGCTAAGGAGATAAAATTTTTGTGCAGTAGAAGTGAATGAAAGATCAATTGAAAACAAGAAATGTTTTAAGATAGAGCGAAGAGATTATCAGAATGATTCTGCTTTTCCAACTAGGGTTGTAGCTTAATACTACTACTACTACTACTACTACTACTACTACTACTACTGCTACTACTTATAGTAATAATAATAATAATAATAATAATAATGACTCTGGTTGGGAGGAAGCGGTTTTGGCTTGTGGAGAAAAGGGAAACACATAATTAGGTAAGAAGGGAGATATAATTCCTAGAGGAAGACCAAGAAAGGGGGAGCTATATGTAGCGAAAGGAATTTTAAATGCAGATGAATATCATGTTTATTTATAGATGTCATGTTTATGTTTATATATAGAAGTCGTATTCATGTTCTTGTACAGTTGTAATGTTCATAATTTATATAAATATTATTATTAGATTATTATTATTATTATTATTATTATTATTACTACTACTACTACTACTACTACTACTACTACTACTACTACTAGCTAAGCTACAACCCCAGTTGGAAAAACAGGTTGCTATAAGCCCAAGGACTCTAACAGGGAAAATAGCCCAGTGAGGAAAGGAAAAAAGGAAATTAATAAACTACAAGAGAAGAAATGAACAATTGAAATATGATTTTATAAGAATAGTAATATTAAAATAAGATATTTTAATAATAGTAACATTAAGATAAGATGTTTTAAGAATCTTAACAACATTAAAATATCAGATTCATGTTCAAATGTGATATAAAATATCCTACTTTTTTTAATCTAAATATTTGTTAATCAGAACAAGTGAATTAAAAACAATTTTTATATTTGTCTTGCAAAAGCCATTTTTGATTTGTTTGATTTTGGTTTCTCTTTTTGTTTGACGAAAAACAAGAAGAATAAAGGTCAGTTCTTTTGTTTGAAGAATCAATACACTCGTAACGCAAAACTCTCTGTCTCTCTCTCTCTCTCTCTCTCTCTCTCTCTCTCTCTCTCTCTCTCTCTCTCTCTCTCCGTTTGCGCAATCATTCAGAGAAACCTTTAAGATCTGACGATACAGAAGAGCTCTTCGGCAAATACAACTGGTGAATTTAGCGAAGGTTATGCAATATTTGCGTTATTAATTTCCGTCTAGTTTCCTGTCGTGGATTTCAATGTTGCTATTGTTGTTTTCCAAAGGAAATTATTTTTCTTTGGAATAAATAAATCTTTATTTTTTCATTTCTATTTATTAAAAAAAGGCGGATTGACACTGACAAAATTTTATGTATATACAGTATTTTTGGGCTCAAGCCATGTCGTCCTGATGGAAGTTCCTATAGGGTAGCTTCCTAGGGTATATTACAACTACGGCGATATTCCCAGAGAATTTACCTTAAGGTACCAGAATTCTAACTCCTGGAGCGAGTATCCCTCGTGAAAGGGATATCGCGACATATCAGAGGACGTATTCTTGACACGCCACATGGCAATCTGCATCCCGAACAGAGATTTCGTCTCGCAGGGGGCAAATGGCAAGAAACGAATTCGGGAAAGAAAAAGGGGGAGCCGCTCCCAAGGCTCCCTATCTCCCGATTCGTAAGCGTGCCTGGCGCCAATCCTGGCGCCATCTGTATTCCTTTTTGCGTAGCTTAACAACTCGGTGTTTTTTCCTGTGTTTCTCGCAAATCTTGGATTTATTCTGCTTTTCATGGCTTCTCCGTCTTCGTTGGCCTCCGATAAGTTGAGTACCATGTCTTTTATGTATAAATGTAGGCTCTTGGTAATTTTTTGAGTGATTAATAGGATTAATCTTTGTTACAAGAGCCGTAGCCTACCGGAGGCATCATGGACGCTGTCGCTCGCTAGGTATAAGTTTAGTTAGTCAGAGCGACAATCCCGTTTGTTTTGCTTTAAAAAATTTTAGCTATTTAGCATTACATTGGATTTCCTTTCGTGCTTAGTATTATTTTGGCGAAGTATTCGCCATTCTGGCCTACGCTAGGCCATGTAGCCTAGTCGTTTGGTCTTAGTACTTTATGCATGATTTTGTTTTTTCCGAGTGTATTAAAATTTTATTGAAGCTTTAGGCTATGTTTTATACATATAAGATTGTGTGGAATATTTCCAAGATAGTATACGAGTGAGTTTCGGTGATTTAGGTAATCGATTCTCTTGGTGCCTAGGCTAAGTTGCTTATGGAGCCTTAGTATACTTTCTCCCCGGTTGCTTTCTTTTCTTCGGAGAAGGTCTGCAATCCCTTTCCCTCTGTTTAAGCCTTGGGCTTATCCCCAAGAGGTTTTTTCCGAATTAATTTTCGATAAAACTATACTGGGGTGTTACTGTACCTTCCTGTTCCAGTAAGTCTGGTTCAAAGAGGGACAGAACAACAGAGTTTTTAGTCTGAGTCTGTGCTTGTCTGGCTTGGGGTAGAGTCTCCCTCGCTGGCCTGACACAGACAAAGGTGGCTTAGCCTCCTTAGGTCACTACCGAAGGTTTCTGTGGATATGATTCCTTCTTTTGTGATCTAACAGACTAGTCCTTGTTGCTGTTCTCGGGGGAGGATAAGTTTCTTTCCCTGGGAGTGGCAACACCTTCCTTGCTTTGGTGCTCTGGGAGCTGGCAAGTATTGCTGGCCTCCCCCCTTAGATCTCCCTTAGGCTAAGATAAGTTTCTTGGCTGCGGGTGATCCGTCACTAAAGCAAGGTTGGTAGGACCCTCTTTTGTCCCTTTCCCCTCTATCTCCGTAATGGCTTAGCCATTATAGTACTGTACGTCGTTCTACATCTGGACCTAGAATAGGTTAGGATGTGGGATTGACTCAGCCCCTTGCCGGCCGGCAGAGCTGCCGGCCGGCAAGGGTCTTATATTTTGAGTGCTGCCCGGACCTCCCTTGGTCCCTCATCCATGCCTGCCTGCAGAGTCAGACGGCATTGGTCAGGAAGCCTGAATTAGATTCTCCCCTTCCTTATATGCACTCTTTCGGATTGCCGGGCTTGGAGGTAGTGTACACTCTTATCCCGGCATCCATTCTGTTTTTCTTCTAGTGCTGTACCCGACCCGGCTGCCGGCCTATGAGGCCGGCAGCCGGGCAGATGTAGTCCTCTGGTTCTTTTGCTACCGGCTGGCATCGGTCCTGTACCTTTGCCGGCCGGCTAATGTCAGCCCTTGTCTGCCGGTCACCAAGAGTGTGGCCAGCAGCTGGGTACTACCTTGTGTAGTTGCCGGCCGGCAGCCATTGCCGGCCGACATTGGCTGTTGCCGGCCGGCAATTGCTGCCGACCGGCACATGCATTTGAACCAGAGTTCTGCCGCCTAATAGCTGTTAAGTAGTATACTTTAAAGCTATACTGTACTAGTATTCTTCAGTATAACATATACAGTAAGAAGAAAACTATAGTATGGGTTTTGGTACAGCACTGTGTGTTCTAACACTTTTGTGATTTCTTGCACAGTCCTTTGCTGTTGCCCTACAGATAGGAAAGTGAGTTCTTTCCTGTCTATTATCCAGGATTTTAAAATCATTGCTTAGGTGTGAGCTCCACCTGTTTCCTCTGGAAACTTTGCATTGGTTACTCTAGAAGAGATTAACCATTTGATTTTATTATCTGGAAGGCTGCAACAATGGGTTGTGAGGGAAATACAAGTGTGTGTCTTTCCTTTCTGAATTGTTATGCTATACTATGCATATCCAGTGATACATAGTTCACTTGATACTCATGGAAATTTCTTCTCTTTACAGAAGGACCCTCCGAAGTGCGGAAGTGTTTTCTGCAACGTCCGCAGCAAGAATCTCTGCGGACATGAGTTTTGTAGGAGACACGCAGCATGCGCTGTCTCCAAGGATGATCTCCGGTATTGGGACCCTCAGGTATGTACTGTGTGCGCTAACCTGATTACTGAGGCCTTTGATTCCCCTAGGACGGCGGAATCAAGGGATATAGCTAGGAAGAAGCTTCGTACCTGGGTAAGGGGCTTCCAAAAGAACACTTCTGGCCCTTATCTTCCAAGTGAGAAGATGAGGGCGTATCTTTTCCCTAGGGCATCAGCTGATGCAGTGATTCCCCAGCCTCAAGAGGACATCCCCCAAGTTCAGATCCAGGTGGATGCTGAAGTCGCGGTCGCGATGCAAGACATCCAGTTAGATGACAGGATGTCTGATGTGGACGAGCGTCTGGAGGAAGACCTCCTGGCAGAAGCCCAGGATGAAGTTCAAGCCCCAGACGTTGTAGAGGAAGAGGTCGACGAGGTGTCGGCTACTCCGGTTCAGATTCCGGAGCCTATTCCCTCAACATCGGCCGGTCTCCCAGTAGAGCTGGGACAGGCCCTCTCTTCTATTGTTGGAATGATCCAACAAATGCAGAAGGAGAATCAGGAGAAGGCGGCTGCAATGGAACTGCGGATGCAGTGCCTTGCAGAATCACATGGGCCCCAGAAAAAGCTCAATGTGAAAGACCTTCCCTTGTGCTCAGATGCTAACCCATGGAGGTATGCTGAGCACAGGCCGATGACGACTGGAAAGATCGTCATCTCGGATAAGCTGGGCTCAGTTCCCCTGGAGGAGGTGGAATTCTGGCCCAGCAAGGCATCATATCCGGACTGTTATGTCCGGCTGAGGAAGGAACCAGCTTCAAAGGAGGAGACAGAGCCGAATGAGGTCATAGTGATGGACCATGCTAAGGCTCAAGCTCTACTTTCATCCTCGATGAAAGAGAGGGGCTTCTCTAACTCAAAGGTAGCCGCATTGAGCAAGAAGCTCCCTTCCTTTGTGTCCTCGCCTACTAGAGCCTTCCCCTTTTTACAGAAAGGGTTTGCGGCTGTACTAAAAGCAGTCGAGGCCGGCAAGCCTTGCCCCTCCCTGGAGGAGTGTAAACCCTTGTCGCTGGCCCTGCCTATGGACCACAAAGACTGGAAGGACGTCCATCTTACGTTCTCAGTTGGAAAGTTGGAGGCTGATATTGCCGGACGTCAGTTCGGCGAGGACCTCCCTAAGCTGTCTGACTTTCTTTTGCGAAGAGAGTTCGAGACAAAAGAAAGACTGGCTGCCTCAATGTCTCTTCAGACTACTCTCAAGACGATGGCAAGTGACCCCAAGGTCCATGAAATGTTCATGGTGGTGGCCAAGACTCATCTGGCCACAGTGACGAAGGACCTTTATGGCTTCGTCAAGGCAAGGAGAGCTTGTAGGGAGTTCGTGTTCACCTCGGCTACGGTGAGGCATGAGCCAAGGGAACTAATCTCCTCCAACATTTGGGGAAAAGACCTTTTCCCTACCGACTTGGTCAAAGAAGTTGTTGATAAGGCCGCCTTGGAGAATAGAAACCTTCTCCAAAAGTGGGGCCGGGCTATCAAAAGAAAGTCTTCCCCGGATGAGGGTCCTCAACCAAAGAGGAAGACTATGAGGACTAGGCTACCGTCTCGGCCAGCCAAGCCTTTTAGGCAGCAACAGCAACTGCAATTGCCATTGCCCCCAGTGCCCCAGATCGTGGCACAAACCCCGACCACTTTTCAGTGGGTACCCCAGGCCGTGTCGACACAGTCCACGGCATTCACCCCAGCGTTCGAAGGGCAGTCTACTTCCTTTCGAGCAAAGCCTAGATGAGCAGCCAGAGGCTCGTCTAGGCGCCCCTCAAGGGGAAGGGGATTCAGGGGTGGTCGTGGTCAGGGAGGCAAGACCTCAGGACGGTAGTCTAAGTGAGATGATACCGGTAGGAGGGAGACTTCTGAAATTTCGGGATCGGTGGACCTTCGATCCCTGGGCCCACAGCCTACTCAAGAATGGACTGGGCTGGAGCTGGTACAGCACTCCACCCCCGTGCCTTCGGTTTTTCCAACACTCCACCCCCGTTATGGAGGAGTACGTTCAAGAACTGTTGGAGAAAAAAGGTGATCCGAAGGGTGAAGCCCATCCATTTCTAAGGGAGGCTGTTTTGTGTTCCCAAGAAAGACTCGGAAAAGCTCAGAGTCATTCTGGACTTGTCGCCACTCAACAAGTTCATAGTGAATTGCAAATTCAAAATGCTAACACTGCAACACATAAGGACCTTACTGCCCAAGAGGGCATATTCCGTCTCTATAGACTTGTCAGACGCCTATTGGCACATTCCAATCAGCCATCGACTCTCCCCCTACCTAGGGTTCAGGCTACAACGAAGACTATACGCCTTCGGAGCCATGCCATTCGGGCTAAACATAGCCCCAAGGATTTTTACGAAGCTTGCGAGCGTAGCTCTCAAACAATTACGCCTAAAGGGAATTCAGGTAGTAGCCTACCTGGACGACTGGTTGGTGTGGGCAGTATCCGAGACAGAATGCTTGCAAGCTTCCAGTCAAGTGATCCAGTTCCTAGAGTACCTAGGCTTCAAGATCAACAGAAAAAAGTCTCGACTTTCTCCATCTCAAAAGTTCCAGTGGCTGGGAATCCACTGGGACCTTTTGTCACACCATTTCTCCATCCCGCCGAAGAAAAGGAAGGAGATAGCGGGTTCTGTCAAGAGACTTCTAGATTCCGAAAGGATATCAAGACGCGAGCAGTAGAGGGTACTGGGCTCTCTCCAGTTTGCTTTGGTGACAGACCCAGTGCTAAGAGCACAGCTAAAGGATGCAACCGGAGTTTGGAGAAGTTATGCATCAAACGCGCGAAGAGATCTGAGAAGACCAGTTCCGCTTCGGCTAAGTACTCTTCTCAGGCCTTGGTCCCAAGCCAGACATCTAAAGAAGTCGGTTCTTCTTCAGCCACCTCCCCCGTCGGTGACGATTCACTCAGACGCCTCGAAGGAGGGATGGGGAGGTCACTCTCATCGGAAAATAGTCCAGGGGACTTGGTCCAAGCTATTCAAGACCTTTCACATAAAACTTTCTAGAAGCTATGGCAGTGCTCCTTACCTTAAAGAAAGTCTCTCCGCGTCACTCGATCCACATAAGGTTGGTGATGGACAGCGAGGTAGTTGTGAGATGCTTGAATCGACAAGGATCGAGGTCACCACCTCTCAACCAGGTGATGTTGGCCATCTTCCGATTGGCGGAAAAGAAGAAGTGGTACCTGTCGGCAGTTCACCTTCAAGGAGTCCGCAATGTGACGGCGGACGCTCTATCCAGGTTCACACCGATAGAGTCGGAATGGTCCTTAGACGCAGGATCATTCTCCTTCATTCTGAATCAAGTCCCAGAACTGCAGATAGACCTCTTTGCGACGAAAGACAACAAGAAGTTGCCCCTGTACATGTCCCCGTACGAGGACCCCTTAGCGGAAGCAGTGGACGCGATGTCCCTCGACTGGAACAGATAGTCCAAGATTTATCTGTTCCCTCCTCACAACCTTCTGTTGAGGGTCCTCAACAAACTGAGATCCTTCAAGGGGGTAGCGGCAATAGTGGCCCACAAGTGGCCGAACAGTGTGTGGTTCCCCCTGGCATTGGAACTGTAGCTGAAGTTTGTACCGCTACCAGATCCAGTTCTGACCCAGCGAGTCCAGAAGTCAACTGTCTGCGCTTCATTACAGAAAACCCGGACCCTGCAGCTCATGATTTTCTCTACCTAGCGGTGAGAAAGCGTTTCGGGATTTCGAAAGCCAGCATAGACTTCCTTGAGGAATATAAGTGCAAATCTACTAGAAGGCAATATGAGTCATCTTGGAGAAAATGGGTGGCCTTTTGTCAAGGCGAAGAATCCGCAGGAGATCTTGACAGACTTCTGATTATCTTTCTTCTCCACCTCCATGGTCAAGGATTGGCAGCTAACACGATTTCAGCGTGTAAGTCTGCTTTGACAAGACCCATTCTATATGCCTTCCAGGTCGACCTAGGTAACGAGATCTTTAATAAAGTCCCGAAAGCCTGCGCTAGGCTCAGACCTTCAGCAACTCCAAAGCCCATTTCATGGTCTTTAGACAAGTTCTTCATTTCGCTTCTCTGTTGAGCAATGAAGAGTGTGCGTTAAAGGATTTGACACAGAAAGTTATTTTCCTATTTGCACTCGCGTCCGGGGCCAGGGTTAGTGAGATTGTAGCCCTCTCGAGAGAGGCAGGTCGTGTTCGGTTCCTGGATGGGGGAGAACTGAACCTGTTTCCGGATCCTACGTTTCTCGCCAAGAATGAGTTACCCACCAACAGGTGGGGTCCCTGGAGAATCTGCCCTCTGAAAGAAGATGCATCTCTATGTCCAGTAGAATGCCTAAAGGTCTATCTTCATTGAACTTCAGACTTCAAGGGTGGTCAACTATTCAGGAGAGAAACATCAGGCTCAAATTTATCTCTGAATCAACCCAGAGCGAAAATCACATATTTTATTCGCAGAGCGGATCATGACAGTACACCCGCAGGTCACGATCCGAGGAAAGTTGCCTCATCCTTAAATTTCTTTAATTGTATGGATTTTGAACATCTCCGTTCATACACTGGCTGGAAGTCTTCCAGAGTGTTCTTTCGCCACTATGCGAAGCAAGTAGAGGAACTAAAGAGATCTGTGGTAGCAGTGGGTCGCGGTGTTAACCCTACTGTTTAACTCTCCGAGGAACAGTGGTTTTAATTGGGACGATTAATTCCAGGGTGAGTGTGTAGTTACATACTGTACTACAAACTAAGTGAGGGCACTGTGTTGCCCATGTAGACTGTTCCATTTCCAAAGGTGAACCTAGCATAAGTGCAGACATGTGTGCCGAGTGTTTCTAACGCTAATGTCATTGATTTGTAATACAGACTTTTATGACTTTGATACCTCGGTATCTTAAAAGTGGCATTTAATGTTTTTTCTTTCAGACAAACAAGTTCTGTTTACTATCATACTTATGCTTAAAGTTTTGGGTTATCATCTTCTTATGTATATATATATATATATATATATATAATTGTGGTTAACCTGTCTATTTATTGCCTGTCAATAAACTGGTTCTTGAGAACCTTGCGTCTCCTTCACCTGTGTCAATTTATTGGTATAATTGAGCATTCATTCTATGTACCTTATCTGGGATAATTCTAATAGAATTGTTCCTTTATGCAAGCTATGTTGCATTGGTTTTCCTCCTATGCAGATATAAAACCTTTGTCCAATACAAGTATTGTGCGGAGAACTGGTCGATATTTCATATTGACGCAGTGGTTCTTTACAAACTATGCTTTACTTAATATAGGGCGAGACCACTATATTAGCTTGCCTGATATTCATACATAGGTATATGTACTCTTCGAGACTTTTCCAGAGTCTAGTAGGACTCTTCCCTGTAGGGGGCAGGAAGCTCTAACATGGTTTATAGTTAGTTGAAAAGATGTATAACGGTAACATCTTAGGTCTCTAGGTCTAGTTGACCGGGAAAAATTACATCCGGGGACTACGGCACGTTTTGAGAATCTACAGATACAGTAATGCTCTGGTATACTTCCATCAGGATGACATGGCTTGAGCCCAAAAAACGGATTTTGAGCGAAGCGAAAAATCTATTTTTGGGTGAGATGGCCATGTCGTCCTGATGGACCCGCCCTTGCCTTTCTAAGAAAGGGCCGTAGGACCCCTCCCTACATACAGTATCTGTAGCACCTCGTGTACGCTACAAGGAATACAGATGGCGCCAGGATTGGCGCCAGGCACGCTTACGAATCGGGAGATAGGGAGCCTTGGGAGCGGCTCCCCCTTTTTCTTTCCCGAATTCGTTTCTTGCCATTTGCCCCCTGCGAGACGAAATCTCTGTTGGGATGCAGATTGCCATGTGGCGTGTCAAGAATACGTCCTCTGATATGTCGCGATATCCCTTTCACGAGGGATACTCGCTCCAGGAGTTAGAATTCTGGTACCTTAAGGTAAATTCTCTGGGAATATCGCCGTAGTTGTAATATACCCTAGGAAGCTACCCTATAGGAACTTCCATCAGGACGACATGGCCATCTCACCCAAAAATAGATTTTTCGCTTCGCTCAAAATCCGTTATTTATCCAAAGGAAATTATTTTTCTTTGGAATAAATAAATCTTTATTTTTTCACTTCTATTTATTAAAAAAAGGCGGATTGACACTGACAAAATTTTATATATATAAAGTATATTTATATATATATATATATATATATATATATATATATATATATATATATAAGGTTAGAATCGGGTTTTCTTCATAGGTAAAGCTGTTCATAAATAATGTTGCCTTTTCTGTCAGCGTATATATATTCTTGAGAAGAAATATGACTATTGACATTGCCATTAAACCTTGAATATCGTTCGATTCCCTGAACAAAGCAGATTATCAGTCTAATTTGGTAATGTTACATGAAAAGGAGACACCAGGCGACTGCATTGTCTCGGTAACATTGCCCAAGTCAATTTCAACGACATAGAAAGAGTAATGTTTTCATTTAAAATCTTCGCAATTAATTTTAACCTAACCTAACAATTATTGATTGGTGATCGCCAGACTGGGGATCGAGTCCCGCTCGACGTCGTTAGTTTTTTTTTTGGTCGCTGCAACCTCACCATCCTTGTGAGCTGCTCATGGATGGTAGAAGCAAGGGACAGTGATATTGATCTATCAAGCTGGACAATGCCCGTGAGACTGACAATATATACATATGATCAGCGCCCTAGCCCTCTCTCTACCCAAGCTAGGACCAAGGAAGGCCAGGCAATAGCTGCTGATGACTCAGCAGATAGATCTATAGCCTCCCCCAAACACCCCTATCCTTAGCTCACAAGGATGGTGAGGTTACAGCGGCAAAAGAAACTAACGAGTTTGAGTGGGGCTCAAACTCCATTCTGACGTTTGCCAGTCAGGGACGTTACCACATCGGCCCCCGCAAGATAGAGGAAGATTGCAGTAGTTTGTATTAATTTTATATTACCTCAGTAGGAGTGGGGTAATCCAAGCTCACAATATATATATATATATATATATATATATATATATATATATATATATATGTATATATATATATATATATATATATATATATATATATATGTATATATAATTTCTGTAGATTTATCCTTGACCTTTTAAGAGTTTTGTTACTGAGACATTTTATACCTTCAAGACGCCGTCTATACTTATTACTTTACTCTTTTTCTCTCTTCCGTGAAATGATATCATGAAGCTAAATAATGTTTCATCGTACGAACGAGCACAAATAAAGTATATCAAGATTACATTTCCCATTAGATTTTGTCGCTAGAACGTATTATTACCAGATATTAACGTTCTTTATTCTTTTTTTTTATCAGTTTACAATTTATGATTTTGAATTTTGAATGACAATTTCCTGTTTTATATTTTTGATGTGATTACATCTGAGATGTAATTCTTTTAAGTTTTCATTGATTCCTTTTAAAAAATAAAATGTATGCGATTCATCAAAATGACAGCTGAATATTTCAATATTTAGATAGACATGCACACGTAACCCCCCCCCCCTCTCACAAAGGTATGACTACTCCCTCTCCCCCACCCGAGGAACGGGAGATAGCTGAGCGTGACCGGAAATAAATAAATATGTATGTATATATATATATATATATATATATATATATATATATATATATATATATATATATATACATTATAAATACTGTATAGCCAGACTTTTTCTCTTTATTATATAGGGAAAATTTGCTCTGTATTGTACATTGCCAGCAAGAGTGGATGTTGTTTACTTAACGAAGAGAGTTATATATCTATCTCTTTTGTACTATCTATTAAATTGTTATTACTACATTGGAAGTATATCTCATGTAGTTACAAAATAGTACTCATATAGTCTTCTTGCGTCTAACGACATTCTTCGTATTTCTCTTCATCTTTCCCACCGGTATTCTTACATTAAGGGGTCGGTTGCCCGATGCGTCCTCTAATGCCTTCTATCAAAAGCAACCTCTTCCCTCAAACCTCTTCTCCTCATTCCCTCCCCACCATCCATCCTCAACACTTGACCACACCATCTCAGTTGTGACACTTTTATCACATTTATAATTTTTTGCATTTCAAATATTGCTTTAAAAGAGTAGCCATCTCTCCTCCAGAAAAATGGTATTATTATTATTATTATTATTATTATTATTATTATTATTATTGTAACTAGACAAGCTACAACCCTAGTTGGAAAAGCAAGATGTTATAAGCCCAAGGGCTCCAACAAGGAAAAAATAGCCCAGTGAGGAAAGAAAATCAGGAAATAAATGATTTGAAATAAAAATTAACAATAAAATATAAAAACAGTAACAGCATCAAAGCAGATATGTCATATATAAACTATAAAAAAGACTTATGATATCCTGTTCAACATAAAAACATTTGCTGCAAGTTTGAACTTTTGAACAAATTCGTGTTATTCCCAATTAACTAAAATTTTTTCAAATTTTCGGAATTAAGGGGATTACAGTAGATCATTTGAGGAACGGAGCATATGTTGAATAATTGTTTAATTATGATTAAAGGATTAATGTAATTTAATCCAGATTATAGACTTCAAAGTGATGTGATAGACAAGGGTAAATATTTCTTCCTTGATTATATTTACTTTTATATTTATGAAAATATTAAGAGTCATTTTTACTTGGTTACCACTGGAGGTCTGAATTTAGCTACTACTACTACTACTACTACTACTATTACTATAGGTAGTAGTTCTTTCCTTTTACACATACACCGAATAGTTTGGTCTATTCTTTAAAAATTCTCCTCTGTCCTCATACACCTGACAATACTGAGATTAACAAACAATTCTTTTTTACCCAAGGGGTTCACTACTGCATTATAATTGTTCAGTGGCTACTTTCCTCTTGGTAAGGGTAGAAGAGACTGTTTAGCTATGGTAAGCAGCTCTTTTAGGAGGACACTCCATTGTTCTCTAGTTTAGGGTAGTGCCATAGCCTCTGTACCATGGTCTTCCACTGTCTTGGGTTAGAGTTCTCTTACTTGAAGGTACACTCGGGCACACTGTTCTATTTAATTTCTCTTCCTCTTGTTTTGTTAAAGTTTCTATAGTTTATATAGGAAATATCTGTTTTAGTGTTGTTACTGTTCTTAAAATATTTTATTTTTCCTTGTTTCATTTCCTCACTGGGCTATTTTCCCTGTTGGGGCCCCTGGGCCCCTGGGCCCCTGGGCCCATAGCATATTGCTTTTCCAACTAGGGTTGTAGCATAGCAAATAATAATAATTATAATAATAATAATGATACGTTGCTACTGATCTTGATATAGTTTATATTCCTTATTCATTACTTTTCGTATAGTCTATTTATTTCCTTATTTCCTTTCCTCACTGGACTTTTTTTCGCCATTGGAGACCTTGGGCTTATAGCATTATGTTTCAGGGAGTTTGACCGGAAAGAAGTATATATATATATATATATATATATATATATATATATATATATATATATATATATAAATATATGTATGTATATATATATATATATATATATATATGTGTGTGTGTGTGTGTGTGTGCGAGTGTGTGTGTATATGTATATATATATATATATATATATATATATATATATATATATATATATATATATATATATATATATATCCAGACACTTACTCTTCATTATATAGGGGTGATCATATAAGGGAGATAGCAAAATCATAGGCAATAGAACCCAATGGAATAAAGAAATGAAGGTCAAAGGTCAAACTCCCAATCTGTTGTTTAGACGCCGGACATTGTAAACACAACGACTGAGCTGGAATGGATACCTTCAACATATTTCAGGTGAAGGGATCTTTTAAATAAGAGGAGAGAATATCTTCTGTTTTCCATCCAGACCTCCAAACTTCGTTGAAGGTCCATTAAACCGGTGGTTGATATATAAGTAGATTAAAGGCCCCTTCGGCGAAGGTTTTGATGGCACAAAATGGAAAAAAAATCAATTGGAAAAAGAAACAAATATATAAATCCATCGGTACAACAATTAATTGAGTGTTTAATATCTACTGTATTCAAAATACGTTGCGTGAAGAAATACACGTATGAACGTGTGTGTGTGTGTGTGTGTGTGTGTGTGTAATCATGCAGTTAATAGGCTTGTGGTGGACTATTGGAAACGTCCTTGCCTACCGATCGCCGGACTTGGGTTCGATTCACTCTCAAGCTCAGTAGTTTCTTGTTGTGTCTGCAATTTCACCATCTTTGTGTGCTGAGGATTGGGGTTTTGGGGGAGTCTGTAGGTCTACCTGCTTAGAAATCAGCAGCCATTGCCTGGGCTTCCCTGGTCCTAGCTATGGAGAGGGGGTTGGGCACTGATCATAGTTAGGGTATTATCACTATCCCTTGCCTGTGCCATTCATGAGTAGCCTTTAAACCTCCCGTTAATGATGTTTTATTGATTATTTCATATAGGAAAAGCATTTGGTTTTTGCACGCAGTTATATATCTCAGACAAAACTCATATATACCATTTTGTTTTTTTTTCAATCAGACGAACCTTTTTTTCACTCAGACGAACCATTTAGTTTTTCTCGCTCAGACGAACCCTCCCAAATCTTTCCCTTCCCAAGTAATCCTTAGAATAAATCTTTATTTACTGTAATCTTTGGCCAAGTTTCCCTTCCTCCCCTAAGTAAACTCATTCACATTTAACGTGACTTTTAAGCTGAGCGATACCAGCTTCACTTTAACTGTTTGCCATTCGCAAATTGTTGGCACTCAGTGTCCGTCTATTCCTTCTATCATTGAATTACAATATTTTTCCCTACCCCTTCAATCCATCCTGTTATTCAGGTATCCCCTTTAAACTTCCCCTCCCTTCCCCATTAGGGGGCCGGTCGGTTAATGCCGTTTTTTTAAGGACAGGACTTAATACGTCTCCTAACTGCATAGTAATTTTGTCTCTGACCTTCGGTTTTGAGACGCCAGGGCGAATTATCCTGAAAATGAGTGTTTTTCCAATTCTATCTCCTCCCTTGATAATTAATATTAAGACTGGGGATTACTACCCTATATAGACCTGATGTAGACTTCCAATTAAATAGTTTGTTTAAGTCACTATTTTCCTTCAACTCTCCCCAGCATCCTTCCCTTTTCTTTCTCTATCCAGAATTTGTTTTCTTTTTATTATGCGTAATACTATTTGTTTAATGTCTTTGTATTTTTACCTTTATTCTTTCATTCCTTAAGACCCAACTAAACAATCGCTCATTCTCCAATCCAATATTTCAGGGTCTTCCATTTTACCTTTCACTCTACTCCACCTTCCGTTCTTCTCTCCTTCCATCCTTCAATCATCTAATCTTTCTTGAAATGATATCCCCACACTATTAAAAATATGCATTAAAAACGATAAATATCAGGCAACAATTATTGCAGGATTTTTACTTTTTTAAAAACGGTTATATTGACGTAAAAGATTGATATTACGGTCCCCAACCGGTAAAAAAAGATAATAACAAAATAAGGTAAAATTACGGTCGCCTGTATTTTACTGAAATACGGTTGAGAACAGTATCTTTTTATGGAGAATTTCCGACTAAAGTTACTGTTTTTTTTTCTGACAGTGCAATTTCCCCTATTCTTTGCACACCACAATAAAAATGAATAAGAAAATACTTACCTTTTTGTGTTGTGCTTGTGTTGTGAATCTTAATAAACTAGCTATTTGCTTAGTTTATAGCTAAACAAATTGAGTGACACTTCAGGATTAACGCAGCATATCCATTAAAGGTTTTAAGTCTGAGCTTACTGCTCCATTTGGTATTCCAATCAAAGTGACAAGTACAGGCAAAGAACGTTTATCAAAACGGCGGTGCGTTCGAAGAGAAATGTACACGTATATACTGTATACTCGTTTGTAATTTTCAGTCTCTCTCTCTCTCTCTCTCTCTCTCTCTCTCTCTCTCTCTCTCTCTCTCTCTCTCCTCTCTCTCTCTCTCTCTCTCTGCATAAATATATATATATATATATATATATATATATATATATATATATATATATATATACTGTATATATATATATATATATATATATATATAATATATATATATATATTACTACATATTCGTATCTAAT
>NC_090729.1:184723765-184726265 GCF_036898095.1 Palaemon carinicauda | reverse complement strand
CAGCAGGAAGGACTCAAAGTTTTTCTTTAAAGGATTTGGCTTATAAATGTTTGGAAGGAAGAAACGTTGTAATTCTTGATTTTGCCTGTTGATGTTAATTTATATGAGATACTCTTTAAAAGGGAATTCATTGTAAGATAAAGCAGGGAATCAAATCTAAAGCTTGTGCATAAATATGGCAAAATAATAAGGTATAAATTTAAACCTAAAGCTTATGCCCCCCCCCCAAAAAAAATGCCCATTTAATCAAGAAGGCAATAAGTCAAACGTAAAGCTTATGCGCAAAATACGAAGCCGTAAAGTGAAACTAGAAGCTTATGCAAGGATATAGCAAAATAAGAATGAATAAATTCTAATCCAAACCTTATGGAAAATAGCAAAACGAGAATGCATAAAATCAAACTCAAAATCTGAAGCAGAAAATGTTTTGGCAAAATGAAAAGTTTTCAATTTGCGGAGAGAAATTATAGGAAAATGATTGGAAAAGGTTGAAGTGGGTTAAAAAGTCTTTGAGGCTACTAGTTTTGAAATCAATTTAATTAGGCCAACGAAACGAGATTAACTTAGATTCACGTTCTAAGCCAAACAGTTTATAGGATGGTGGTAATGCGTTGCTGGTACAAGTCATTTTCGCTTATAAGATCAGGTTCTTTTTTTTTTTAATTTTTTCTATTACTTTTTAGAGATGTAGTTTTTTAATTTAATAATGATGAGATCCTTTGTGACAGTGTCATATATTTTATGTTTTTTTACTGCAGATCAGGATCTTTTTTTTTTTTTTTTTTTTTACAAAACTTTATTTTTCATTATTTTTTTACAGATGTATTCTTTAATGTAAAACAACTAGATTCTGTATGACAATGACATATATTTTATATTATTTTACTGTAAAAGCGTCAATAAGTATCATGGTAGTGAAAATCACTAGATTTATTACCATCAGTGTCAGTTTTGATTTAAAAAACTGTCTCGTTATCCATCCGGTTCTTATGAGACAAATAGATTAATTAGAAAATAAATGAATTTACTGTACCTTCCTATTACATTTCATCACTATTCACGTTGAGATTTTCCTCTCTGATTTTCTTACACGATATAAAGCATAGGTTATTTTCTTTTTATATCAGGAGAGAGAGAGAGGAGAGAGAGAGAGAGAGAGAGAGAGAGAGAGAGGTTTGATGTATAAAAACAACTTCAACAGGTTTTGAGTATATCACTTGAAAAGAAGATAATCGCTAGTAGCTTATACATATATATGTACATACATATATACATATACCAAAGGCACTTTCCCCAATTTTGGGGGGTAGCCGACATCAACAAAGAAACAAAACAAAAAGGGGACCTCTACTCTCTACGTTCCTTCAGCCTAACTAGGGACTCAACCGAGTTCAGCTGGTACTGCTAGGGTACCACAGCCCAACCTCCCACAATATCCACCACAGATGAAGCTTCATAATGCTGAATCCCCCTACTGCTGCTACCTCCGCGGTCATCAAAGGCACCGGAGGAAGCAGCAGGGCCTACCGGAACTGTGTCACAATCGCTCGCCATTCATTCCTATTTCTAGCACGCTCTCTTGCCTCACATCTATCCTCCTATCACCCAGAGCTTTCTTCACACCATCCATCCACCCAAACCTTGGCCTTCTCTTGTACTTCTCCCATCAACTCTTGCATTCATCACTTTCTTTAGCAGACAACCATTTTCCATTCTCAACATGGCCAAACCACCTCAACACATTCATATCCACTCTAGCCGCTAACTCATTTCTTACACCCGTTCTCTCCCTCACCACTTCGTTCCTAACCCTATCTACTCGAGGTACACAGCCATACTCCTTAGACACTTCATCTCAAACACATTCAATTTCTGTCTCTCCATCACTTTCATTCCCCACAACTCCGATCCATACATCACAGTTGGTACAATCACTTTCTCATATAGAACTCTCTTTACATTCATGCCCAACCCTCAATTTTTTACTACTCCCTTAACTGCCCCCAACATTTTGCAACCTTCATTCACTCTCTGACGTACATCTGCTTCCACTCCACCATTTGCTGCAACAACAGACCCCAAGTACTTAAACTGATCCACCTCCTCAAGTAACTCTCCATTCAACATGACATTCAACCTTGCACCACCTTCCCTTCTCGTACATCTCATAACCTTACTCTTACCCACATTAACTCTCAACTTCCTTCTCTCACACACCCTTCCAAATTCTGTCTCTAGTCGGTCAAGCTTCTCTTCTGTGTCTGCTACCAGTACAGTATCATCCGCCAACAACTGATTTACCTCCCATTCATGGTCATTCTTGCATACCAGTTTTAATCCTCGTCCAAGCACTCGAGCATTCACCTCTCTCACCACTCCATCAAATCAACATACAAGTTAAACAACCACGGCGACATCACACATCCCTGTCTCAGCCCCACTCTCACCGGAAACCAATCACTCACTTCATTTCCTATTCTAACACATGCTTTACTACCTT
>NC_090729.1:184711972-184716972 GCF_036898095.1 Palaemon carinicauda | reverse complement strand
TTTTCTTTTTTTATTGCTATTATTATTATCATTATTATTACTATCCAAGCTACAACCCTAGTTGGAAAAGCAAGATGCTATAAGCCCAAGGGCCCCAATAGGGAAAAATAGCCCAGTGAGGAAAGGAAATAAATAGATGAAGAGAACAAATTAACAATAAATCATTCTAAAAAAGGCAACAACGTCAAAACAGATATGTCATATATAAACTATTAACAACATAAAAAACAAATATGTCATATATAAACTATAAAAAGACTCATGTCCGCCTGGTCAACAAAAAAGCATTTGCTCCAACTTTGAACTTTTGAAGTTCTACTGATTCAACTACCCGATTAGGAAGATCATTCCACAACTTGGTAACAGCTCTAATAAAACTTCTGGAGTACTGCGTAGTATTGAGCCTCAAGATGGAGAAGGCCTGGCTATTAGAATTAACTGCTTGCCTAGTATTACGAACAGGATAGAATTGTCCAGGGAGATCTGAATGTAAAGGATGATCAGAGTTATGAAAAATCTTATGCACAATGCATAATGAACTAATTGAACGACGGTGCCACAGATTAATATCTAGATCAGGAATAAGAAATTAAATAGACCGTAAGTTTCTGTCCAACAAATTAAGATGAGAATCAGCAGCTGAAAACCAGACAGGAGAACAATACTCAAAACAAGGTAGAATGAAAGAATTAAAACACTTCTTCAGAATAGATTGATCACCGAAAATCTTAAAAGACTTTTTCAATAGGCCAATTTATTGTGCAATTGAAGAAGACACAGACCTTAAATGTTTCTCAAAAGTAAATTTGCTGTCGAGAATCACACCTAAAATTTTAAGAGTCATACAAAATTAAGGATACATTATCAATACTGAGATCCGGATGTTGAGGAGCCACCGTCCTTGACCTACTTACAATCATACTTTGAGTTTTGTTAGGATTCAACTTCATACCCCATAATTTGCACCATGCACTAATTTTAGCTAAATCTCTATTAAGGGATTCACCAACCCCAGATCTACATTCAGGGGATGGAATTGATGCAAAGAGAGTAGCATCATCTGCATATGCAACAAGCTTGTTTTCTAGGCCAAACCACATGTCATGTGTATATAGTATGAAAAGTAATGGGCCAAGAACACTACCCTGTGGAACACCGGATATCACAGTCCTATACTCACTATGGTGCCTGTCAACAACAACTCTTTTGAGATCTATTACTTAAAAAATCAATAATAACGCCAAGAAACGACCCACCCACTCCTAACTGTTTGAGTTTGAAAACAAGGGCCTCATGATTTACACGGTCAAAGGCAGCACTAAAATCAAGGCCAATCATACGCACTTCCTGACCACAATCAAGGGACTTCTGTACAGCATTGGAGATTGTAAGAAGGGCATCACATGCTCCAAGGCCTTTACGAAAACCAAATTGCAAACTAGGAAATAGATGACTACCTTCAGCAAACCTATTAAGACGTTTTGCCAGAAGACGTTCAAAAACTTTAGATAATATGGGAGTTATGGAATAATAATTCCTTTTTTTCCCATAGTGCATGAGAAGATTCGCTTTTTCCGCCTTTCTGCTGCATGAAATAATTCCGTTTATCCAATATTGCATGAAAACATTAGTAAGGTAAAATTACGGTCGACTCTATTTTACTGAAATACGGTTGAGAACAGTTTATTTTTACGGAGAATTTCCAATTAAAATTACGGTTTTTTTTTTTTTCTTACTGTGCACCTCAATTAAGTCAGAGTCATATTAAAGACTTTCCGTCGGCCTCTTCAATGACTTCAATCGGTAAGGTCCTACTCCAGGTGGTTAGTGACATCCTTGAAGATAAAGGAAATTCCTTAGATACTTTCGGGGCATAGTTGCTTGGCTTGTCATCGCTTGGTGGATTTTCTATAAAGTTCAGGAATGTTGCGTTATTCCGTGAAGGAATGTTATTTTTCTCTTTTATTTGTCTAACAGTGTTACATCATATATATACAGTGTGTGTATATATATATATATATATATATATATATATATATATATATATATATATATATATAGATATATATATATATATATATCATTTATCGCATCTTATTTTTATCATATTCGCGTATATTATTGGATATCCTTCAGAGGTTAAATAAATTCCCAAAATATCCTGAAAGGTATTTAGCTTTTATAAGGATATCTTTGTTTTTATGGTTTTAGATTGAATTTCCTTTTATTCTTTTAAATATAACAAACGATATCGGCGTCAATGACCTTCGATATCAGGATGCCAGAAAACTCAAAATCAATCAATCAATCGGCCATATTCATAGAGAGAACAAATTCCTTGCTAATCTATGCGAACAGTTTCTAACTACATGCATGAAATCTGATGTCAGGATGCCAGGAAACTTAAAATAAATCAATCATTCATGCAATACTAACTGGCTTACATTTTACAAGACCTCATACACACAGACGCACACACAAATGCATATAGGCACGCACGGTTAACACATACGAATGCATGCAAAAGATTTTCGACTCCCGGAGTTCGAATAATGGGACTCATTAAGTCAGAAGAAGCGAAACTTTATCTTACTCTCTACGATGAATAATTCAACAGCATTTGCAAGAATTAAACCCCAACAAAGGAAGATATCTGAATCGCATGTTTCTTAAGCCTAGCGGTATAGAAATATATATATATATATATATATATATATATATATATATATATATATATATATATATATATATATATATATATGTATGTATATATATATACATATATATATATATATATATATATATACATATATATATATATATATATATATATAAATATATATATATATATATATATATATATATATATATATATATATATATATGCTCTTGTGCATATTAATATACATATATGGAATTTTTTTAAGTGTTGAAGCACTTGTGGCATGTCTTTTTTGAAGACAAGAAAAGATACAGAAAACTAGAAAATTTTGCTTTAAAATAACTTATGCCACAATTGCCTTAACTTTTAATGAATATAAGTATACAGTTTTTACATATATATATATATATATATATATATATATATATATATATACATATGTGTATATGTGTATGTATGTAAATAAATGTCTATATGTATATATATAATATATATGCGAGTGTGTGTTTCTGTGTATACAGTGTGATTATATATATATATATATATATATATATATATATATATATATATATATATATATATATATATATATATATATATATGTATGTATGTATAGATATATATAATATATGTATTTATATATATTATATATATATAAATATATATATATATATATATATATATATATATATATATATATGTAATATGTATATATATATAAATAAATAAACAAATATATATATATATATAAATAAATAAACAAATATATATATATATATATATATATATATATATATATATATATATATATATATATATATATATATATATATATATATACATACTTATTGTTCTTTCCTCTCCTCAAGGAAAACCTCTTATTATTGGCAGTACGCCTCCTTGATTACTCTTCAACTACTGAAAATGCTGTTCGGTTGCTAAAACCACGTTACTGTTTTCTACTTAACCACCAGTAATTAGTTTAATAGATGAGATGGATTGATATTCTCATTGCGATTTCCTCCCATTACTTACTGACAGAAATTGTAATAAAAATTTTATCCCAATACATTTAATGATTATAATTGTATAACCTCTGAACTGCACTAACCTACTGTGTTTTTAATTATATTAATTATTATGTAATGATTATTTCCATCTGAATTTTTATTTATTTCTATCAAGAACGTAATTAACTTTTATTTTATTATTTTCTGAGGCCAATTAATATTTTAGGACTAATTGAGATAATAGACTTAATAGATAAGATTTTTTTTTTAGAGAAAAAATATTAGTAGTCTACGCAAACGATTAAAAATTACGGCTAATTAGTTGAATAGTCAGATAGATATTTACGCACACGCATTCACCCCTATCCAGGGTATGACTACTCTCCCTCATACTCCAGAGGTTTGAAGAGCTCTGAGTGACTGGGAATGTGTGTATATAATATATATATAATATATATATATATATATATATATATATATATATATATATATATATCCAAACATTTGCTCCCTATCATACAGAGGAGATGATTAAAAGATACTAAAACATGAACATATCTATAGCAGGAAATATAATAACAGGAAAGCATATATAAAAAGTGTGAAATATCACAGGTATATGAAAGAGAAGACTACGACTCTAAAAAATACGCTTCTATGAAAAAGACAGAGTAGATCTTGTCCGACTCAACGTTCGTGCTTGACTGATGAGATAACAACACAGCCTTGTATTTATAACTTGACCTGGAAGAGGTGCTCTAGCTCTTAGTCACGATAGCTACTTGGCGTTAGACTTTGTATATTATTATTATTATTATCATTATTATTATTATTATTATTATTATTATTATTATTATTTCTTGCTAAGCTACAACCCTAGTTGGAAAATCAGAATGCCATAAGCCCAGGGGCCCAAACAGGGAAAACAGCACAGTGAGGAACTAACTAACCTCTCATTTTCTGTCATATAAAATAAGGTAATCACTTTTATTATAAGAAATCAAAGCCGCCTCTTTATTTTCATATTCAGTGTTTGTTTCCTCTCCTTATTCTAACACATTTACTTAACTATATCCAAATATCTCACCATTTGTCACCTGATAGACATCTTGTAGCAGTAGTGGCAGTGTTAGTAGCAGTAGTGGCAGCAGCAGCAGCAATGCCAGTAGTAGTAGTGACAGTGTCGGTAGCAGTAGTGGCAGTGCCAGTAACAGCAGTGGCAGCAGCAGCAGCAGTGCCAGTAGCAGTAGTGGCAGCATTAGCAGTGTCAGTAGCTGTTGTGGCAGCAGTAGCAGTGTCAGTAGCTGTTGTGGTAGTGTCAGTAACAG
>NC_090729.1:184701972-184706972 GCF_036898095.1 Palaemon carinicauda | reverse complement strand
GGGAGGGTATTGGCCTTAATATGCTTGTTCCAGAATCCCTATGCTTAGCAAACGTGAATCAGGTTTAATAACGTCGGCTTGATATTGATGTTGTCGTTTGTGTACATAGCGAATTAATGAGTCTTGGAATTGGCTAATAATATGAGGGAGGCGAATTGATTTATGAAGTTGTTGAACTTTGCAACAAATAATGTGAGGAGGACAATGTCATGAAATTGACATGATTTGTTTCCTATTGAGAGAGAGAGAGAGAGAGAGAGAGAGAGAGAGAGAGAGAGAGAGAGAGAGACGTACAGGCAGATAAAATTGCTGAACGATAAGAGACAAGATTATCCTGCAAACCAACCAGGTTTTGCCCATAAACATTTTCTCTTATTTTTTCAACAGTAATTGCAAAGATCGTGTGTTATTATCTCTCTCTCTCTCTCTCTCTCTCTCTCTCTCTCTCTCTCTCTCTCTCTCTCTCTCTCTCGCTGGATTACTCACAATTTGTAGATCTATGTACTGAATATTAAAAGTATAACAAATCTTCCATTAATTATCAACTCGGCCATAACTAACCTAAATTTTACCATTAACTAATATATATATATATATATATATATATATATATATATATATATATATATATACACACATATATATATATATATATATATATGTGTGTGTGTGTATATATATATATATATATATATATATATACATATATATATATATATATATATATATATATAGAAAATTACAAGGTTGAGCATGCTAAGTATTCCAGTATTGATAGTGAGGTCAAGTGAAAAGCCAGGAATGGCTGGAGAGAATATTTAGACATTAAAGAAGATGATGCTGACAAAGCTGTGAATTCAGGGAGTGGCTATGGTGTACAAATCGCTCCTAGAATTATTAGTAAAATCTCTATTGGGGCAAAAACGAAGAAGCATATACCCATCAAAAAGAGACATGGATCTATTTTAAGAAAAAGATGATGAAGGAAGACAAAGTTGGATGGAACACTTTGGTGATGGTATGAATAGGAGATACGAAGGGAATAATTTGAATGATATGCCAGAAGCTGATGAAGAAATTGATGTGCCCATGAATCATTTCATTGTGTCTGAAGTCAAAGCTATCTTCAAAACACTTAAGAGATGGAAAGGTCTGGGATACGATGGAATAATTACCGAGATGATACTGGCAGAGAATGAAGTAACCCCAGAATACTTACAAGATTATTTTGTAGAATGTGACATGAAGAGACAAAACCTCATGAATGGGAGCTAGGAGTGTTAGTGCAAACGGCAAAAAAAGGAGACTTGTCTGATTGCAATAATTACAGAGGCTTAACTCTGACGTCAGTTAAGAAAAGGGACTAGAGAGAAATATTGATGAAAAGCTGAGAGATAAACAAGCAGGATTTCGAAAAGATAGAAGCTGCACTGACCAAATTTTGATTTTGAGATATGGTGTACAGCAATGCATAGAATATAGAAATCCGCTGTTGATGGCATTTTTTTTTGGGGGGGGGGAGTCCTGCGTTATTATGAAATTCCTCTTAAACATGTGAATTTGATTCTGTTCATGAACATACCAAGTGCAAAGTTAATGCTAATGGAGTCCTATCAAATGAATTTCCAGTGAAAAGAGGAGTACTCTAAGAGAATGTACTGTCACCTATGATGTTTATCCTCCTCATGGATTTTGCAATGCGTCTAACAGTGTGAGATGGTGGAGAAGGATTGGACTGGATTAGTGATAGGAAATTATTTGACCGAGAGTATGCTGAGCCGGCTGTCCTTATTAGCTGAACACAACAGGATTTGCAATGCTCGCTTACCAGAATGCGTAAAATATCACAAGGTTCGGTTCAAGGTAAATACAATGACAGAGATGAGAGAACGGAGTATGCAATGAAAGATGAGATATCATTGGAAGAAGAAAGGATTAATGTAATAGAATCATTTAAGTTTATAGGAACCATGATCTCTAATCCTGTATCAGAGATCATAGCTCCTAAAAATTAGAGTTTAGTGAAAGGTTTTAAAATAGCAAATCAGACAATGGCAAGGTTAAGTAGAATCTGAAAAGCAAATCGCCTGAAATTACATTTAAAAAGCAGACTGTATATCAGTTTAATGAGATCGGTGTTACTATATTGATATGAGTTATGGTATGACAATGAAACAATCTCCAATAGATAATTTGAGAACAAAAGCCCTTACAAGGATACTGAGAGTTAAATGGCAGGACAGGATATGAAATGAAACAATAAGAGAGATTACTCGAGTGCCATATGTGGATGAAATCATGATTAGGGGTAGATGGAGATGGTTTGGGCATGCTCTTCGAACTCCCCAAGAGAGATTGATTCACCAAATGTTCTGCTGGGCTCCACAAGGCACTAGAAGAGTTGGAAGAACCAGTTCTACATGGCTGACGACTATGAAGCGTGGAATAGGAGATGATGAATGGAGAAGTATTGATTTAAAAGCCTGAGATAGAGACGACTGGTGAAATCTAACCGAGGTCTTTTGCGTCAATAAGCATAAAAGATGATATATATATATATATATATATATATATATCCTCCCTGCAGATTACGTCATTTAGGAACAGAGGAATAAGTCGACCGGCTATTTAAGCGAACTTAAATTTTTCAGCATAAGTCATTATCAAATTATTTTGAAGTTTGGTTAAGAAGTTGAAGAGACGAACTTCCAATGATTGACAAGCAGCATAATGAGAGAAACTAGAGAGAGAGGGAGAGAAAGAGAGAGAACATGTTTTAATTGGTGTGGATTTACATACACTCAAATATTAACCTAGAGTGAAGTCTGTGTGACAACGATGTCCAAACTTGTGACTGATTACGTGAATTGGACATTTTTGGTTGACTGTGACCTTGACTTTCCAAAATTTAATAATTTCCTGCTCATTACATAACAGTTAAAATCTGCAAGTTTCATGACTCGACGATTAAAGTTGTGGCCAGGAAGCTGTTCACACACAAACACACCCACAAACAAACACACAAACAGGGCGTAAGACTTGACCTCCTTCCAACTTCGTTGGCGAAGGTAATTAGAGGGATACTGAATTGAATGGGAGAAGAACAGGAATAGAAGTTATCTGAATTGGCCAAGCAATGAAATATTAACAGGATACAGGAAAGAGATAAAAATGAAGTAAGATTTCCTAGGAGAAGGGAAGCCTTTGCCGGGAAGTTGAGAGAAATGCAGTAGCAATCCCAGATTGCTAAGGAACTAGTGAGAGAGAGAGAGAGAGAGAGAGAGAGAGAGAGAGAGATGTTTTGAGACTTTGGACCCGAAGTTGAGAGAAATGCAGTAGCAGTCCCAGAATGAGAAGGAACAAATGAGAGAGAGAGAGAGAGAGAGAGAGAGAGAGAGAGAGAGAGAGATGGTTTTAAGACTCGGTCAGGATGCAAAAAGAAAAAAAAAAAGAAGCCAAGAATAGTGTCCATTGATAAGTGGAAAGATTGTTGTGCCAACTTTTCCTTTATAGGAATTATTTGCCAATGATGAATGTAAATGAACAATAAAAGAAGCGAATGAGATCAATTGTTTGTGCAGTAGACGTGAATTAAAAAAGAATTGAAAAGGTAAGATATGGTTAAGGTATGGCGAAGAGATTATCAGAATGATTCTGCTCTTCCAACCAGGGTTTTAGATTAGTTAGTACTACTACTACTACTGCTACTACTACTACTACTACTACTACTACTCATGATAATAATAATAATAATAATAATAATAATAATAATAATAATAATAATAATAATGAGTCTGGTTGGGAGGAAGCGGTTTTGGCTTGTGGAGAAAAGGGAAACACATAATTAGGTAAGAAGGGAGATATAATTCCTAGAGGAAGACCAAGAAAGGGGGAGCTATATGTAGGGAAAGGGCTTTTAAATGCAGAGGAATATCATTTATAGATATCATGTTTATGTTTATATATAGAATTTGTATTCGTGTTCTTGTACAGTTGTAATGTTCATAATTTATAGAAATATTATTATTATTATTATTACTAGCTAAGCTACAACCCCAGTTGGAAAAACAGGTTGCTATAAGCCCAAGGACTCTAACAGGGAAGATAGTCCAGTGAGGAAAGGAAAGTAATGAACAATTGAAATATGGTAGAATAGTAACATAAAAATAAGATATTTTAAGAATATGTTCATATGTGATATAGAATATCCTATTTTTTTTTATCTAAATACTTGTTAATCAGAACAATTTTTATATTTGTCTTGCAAAAGCCATTTCTGATTTGTTTGATTTTGGTTTCTCTTTTTGTTTGACGAAAAACAAGAAGAATAAAGGTCAGTTCTTTTGTTTGAAGAATCAATACACTCGTAACACAAAACTCTCTCTCTCTCTCTCTCTCTCTCTCTCTCTCTCTCTCTCTCTCTCCGTTTGCGCAATCATTCTGAGAAACCTTTAAGATCTGACGCTACAGAAGAGCTCTTTGGCAAACACAACTGGTGAATTTAACGAAGGTTATGCAATATTTGCGTCATTGATTTCCGTCTAGTTTCCTGTTATGGGTTTTAATGTTGCTATTGTTGTCTTACAAAGGAAATTATTTTGCTTTTGAATATATAAATCATTTTTTATCACTCCAATTTATTAAAAAAAAGGCGGATTGACTCTGACGTAAAATTGTATATATATATATATATATATATATATGTATATATGTATATATATATATATATATATACATATATATATATATATACATATATATATATATATATATATATAGGTTAGAATCGGGTTTTCTTCATAAGTAAAGCTGTTTATAAATAATGTTGCCTTTTGTGTCGGCGTTTATATATTCTTGAGATGAAATATGACTATTGATATTGCCATTAAACCTTGAAAATCGTTCGATTCCCCGAATAAAGCAGATTATCAATCTAATTTATTAATGTTACATGAAAAGGAGATACCAAGCGACTGCATTGTCTCGGTAACATTGCCCAA
>NC_090729.1:184686972-184694472 GCF_036898095.1 Palaemon carinicauda | reverse complement strand
CGTTAGTTACTTTGGTTGCTGCAGCCTCACCATCCTTGTGAGTTAAGGATGAGGGGTTTGGGGGAACCTATAGGTATATCTGCTGTTTTATCACCAGCCATCGCCTGGCGTCCTTGGTCCTTGCTCTGTTGGAGAGGGGGCTTGAGCACTGGTCATATGTATATATGGTCAGTCTCTAGGACATTGTCCTGCTTAATAGAGCAATGTCAGTGTCCCATGCCTCTGCCATTCATGAGCGTCCTTTAAACCTTTAAACCAATCCTTCACGTATGGAATCCTCCAAATACTAAAGCATCCAGTTATATCTTCTAAACTAACTAGATATCTTCTTGTTTTCTTAACACATCCAGGCACATACAAAACATCAGGAATCAGTATCTTCCTTTTCTGTATGTTTTATGATACAATAGAGGATTTAGGGTTTCCAACCTTTTATATATATATATATATATATATATTATATATATATATATATATATATATAGAGAGAGAGAGAGAGAGAGAGAGAGAGAGTTGTGTTTTATCCGTCTATCGATCTATCTATCTATCTATATATATGTCAATATATATATATATATATATATATATATTGACATATATATATATAATCAGTGATAATCAGTGCAATAGAGATGTTCAATACTTTTCTCGTTATCATCCATTCCATTTTATATATTTGAAAACTTTGATGATTTATACATATTCAACTCCTTATGACGTAGAACCTTCTTATATCAAGTCCCCCCACCACCTTTAGATTTGCATACATCTTGCATAAAAGCGACATTCACAACCATAACAAAAAAACGTATATATTTGGCATCACATTTCCACTCGGGAAAAGTAACTTGGCTAAACAATGTCGGTGAACATTCCAACTTTTGTCTCTCTCCCTCTCTCGTTCCTCGAACAGTAATATATACAAAGTTCCTAGGAACTCATTTTCCTCTCCCGGTTTATGCATCACCTAGTCAGTTATTTTACCATTACTGGTAACCAGACTTCCTTTTCCGATAGCTGAGAGAGAGAGAGAGAGAGAGAGAGAGAGAGAGAGAGAGAGAGTATTGATAATTGTGTGATACTATTTCTTACATATTTTCTCATTTTCTTTCTCCTCTCATGCTATTATTATTATTATTATTATTATTATTATTATTATTATTATTATTATTATTATTATTATTATTATTATTGTAAATAGACAAGCTACAACTCTGTTTTGAAAAGAAGGGAAAGCAGCTCAGGGAGAAAAGGAATTAGGGAAATAGTAAACTATATATATAAATAATGAATAAAAAATATGAATGATTTTAAGATGAGAAAGAGCGTTAAAACTGATCAGCCATACATAAACTATAGAACGAGACTTATATCTATTCAACAGAAAAGAATTTACGTATTTTTAACTTATGAAATTCCACTAATTACACTGCCAGATTCGGAGGATCATTATACAATCTGGTTACAGCTGGAATAAAACTCCTAGAGTAACGTGTAATATTATTCCTTATGAAGAATAAGGCATGACTGTTAGAATTAACTGCACAACTAATATTACGTACAGGATGGCACAGACTGGGAGGATCTGAATGGCATGGATGGTCTGAATTTTGAATAATATTAACATTTAACATGCATAATGAACTAACGGAACGATGGTACCAGATATTCATTTCAAGATTAGAAGCAAGTAATTTAATAGAATTTGAGTGTTCATTACCTATAGTTGCCTCTATGTGATTTCCCTCATACTATAACAGCATAGTGGAAGTTAAAATTCACATCAGTGCTTATAAGTTCATCTGGCATTGAACACCTACGCCGGGATTAATTTTTGTACCCCTAAACAATTAGATGTTACTTCTTGTTGTATTATCATTCATCTGCATTCTTCACAAGAGAGAGAGAGAGAGAGAGAGAGAGAGAGAGAGAGAGATCTAATGACAAGTTATTTGTAATACAAAAACTTGATTCATATCCTAAACAATCACTTCTCTTTCCAGTCTCTCAACCTACACCGCCTCCCACCGAGATTCCCTAATACGATTTATGTTTCAACGGACCACAGGGCTCGTTCGGTTGCAATAACAACTTTTAATAAGCGGATATGCAGATTTTGATGTTTGATCATTGCCGCACTAATCAGAAGGCTTTTGCTCTTTTTGATCCGCGTCGCAGACTTCAAAGTGACGAGAGGTTTTGATAGTTCAGACCTAACTTGTATACAATTAATTACATTTCCCTTTTGCGTCGATTTTGCTGAGGTTTAAAGAGACGATTTGTTTCATGATAATTGCTATTTGAGAGGAGTCATTTCTCGCTTGCTTGCAATAAGGCATTCTATTTTTCATTGAGTTATATTTTGATGATATTATGGTAACCGAGCTGTCATAAATGACGCTTGGCGTCAATGACCTTAGATGCCAGGATGCCAGATAACTGATAATCAATCAATCAGTCTATCATAAATGACCTCTAGATATTTAGATAGATATGGACACACACGCACACAGATCCAACCCTTCCCACCCCTCCCCCTTTCATAACTGCAACCCGCTGGTTCGGCAATTTGTGGGAGATTGTGGTTTTCCAGTGTTCCTCTCCAGATACTTTCACTGACCAAAGGATGACTGCTTCCTCTCTTTCCTGAGCTTGACAGGATACATATATATATATATATATATATATATTGCCTATGCGGATGATGCTACTCTTCTTACATCAATTTCAGCTCCTGAATGTGGACTTATGGTTGCTAAATCCCTTAATCGAGATCTAGCTAAGATTAGTGCTTGGTGCAAACTATGGAGTATGAAGTTAAACTATAACAAAACTCAAAGTATAATTATAAGTAGGTCAAGGACACTGGCTCTTCAACATACATAGTCAGAGATATGTTCTATATTATACATATTGGAGAGATGAGATCTTATTTTTGTTATTATTGTTGTTGTTATAATTTTTTTCCTTCGTAAATTCGATTTGATTCATTGGTGCTTTCAACAAATAAACTATACCTGTCTGTTTTATAAAATGGAATGTTATTGTTTACAGCAGGAAGACTTTAAAGGATGTGGCGATAAATTTTTGGAAGGAAGAAACGTTGTAATTCTTGATTTTGCCTGTTGATGTTAATTTATATGAGATACTCTTTAAAATGGAAATCATTGTAAGATAAAGCAGGGAATCAAATCTAAAGCTTGTGCATAAATATGGCAAAATAATAAGGTATAAATTTAAACCTAAAGCTTATGCCCCCCCCCCCAAAAAAAAAATGCCCATTTGTAACAAGGCGGCAAAAAGTCAAACTTAAAGTTTATGCAAAAATATGGCAAAATACGAAGCCGAAAAGTGAAACTTGAAGCTTCTTAAAAAATATGGCAATATAAGAAGCCATTAAGTGAAACTTGAAGCTTATGCAAAGATATGGCAAAATAAGAATGAATAAATTCTAATCCAAACCTTATGGAAAATAGCAAAACGAGAATGCATAAAATCAAACCCAAAATCTGAAGCAGAAAAGGTTTTGGCAAAATTAAAAGTTATCAATTTGCGGAGTGATTTTATAGGAAAATTATTGCAAAAGGTTGAAGTGGGTTAAAAAGTCTTTGAGTCTATTAGTTTTGAAATCAATTTAATTAGGCCAACGAAACGAGATTAACTTAGATTCACGTTCTAAGCCAAACAGTTTATAGAACGGTGGTAATGCGTTGCTGGTCAAGTAATTTCCGTTTATAAGATCAGGTTCTTTTTTACAATTTTTTTTTTTATTACTTTTTAGAGATGTAGTTTTATAATGTAATAATAATAAGATCCTTTGTGACAGTGACATATATTTATGTGTTTTACTACAGATCAGGTTCTTTTTTTTACAAACTTTTTTTTTTTATTATTTTTTACAGATGTATTCTTTAATGTTAAACAACTAGATCCTGTATGACAGTGACATATATTTTATATTATTTTACTGTAAAAGCGTCAATAAGTATCATGGCAGTGAAAATCACTAGATTTATTACCATCAGTCTTTATACTTCAGGTTTTTATGAGACAAATAGATTAATTAAAAAATAGATTAATTTACTGTACCTTCCTATTACATTTTATCACTATTCACGTTGAGACTTTCCTCTCTTATTTTCTTACACGATATAAAGCATAGGTTATTTTCTTTTTATCTCAGGAGAGAGAGAGAGAGAGAGAGAGAGAGAGAGAGAGAGAGAGAGAGAGATAATTTTCTAAGTGTTATTGAAGTCTCATTAATTCAAAATTGTATTGAGTATTAGGTGACGAGAGAGAGAGAGAGAGAGAGAGAGAGAGAGAGAGAGAGAGAGTAGAATTATTCGTCCAGGACCAGTACCTGAAGGATTTATGATCAGTTCCAAGCAAGCACACACACACACATGCACACAATGGATCCCCTAATAAGTAATGTTACTTCAACCTCTCCCCAAAGTAATGTAATAGATACGCAATAATCCAGTATACAACATGGCAGTTATCTGTACGAATCGTAATCGTAAACTATAGCACGAAAGATTATTGCTTCCTAACACGAAGCTTAAAGCCGTAGTGTTAAATTTTGTGGTCTGTCCCAGACCGGGATTTATCATTGATATGTAAAACCTGTTGTTATTTTTAGTGTGTCGTCTTTATGCGATTGTTTTTATGCTTGACTTTGGTATTGTTTCTGGCAGATTTTTCTGTGTGTGTTTGTTTGTTGGTTGTCTGTCCCAGACCGTAATTTATCACTGATATACATATGTAAAACCTGTTATTATATTCAGTTTGTCGTCTTTATGCGATTGTATTTGTTTGATTTTCGTATTGTTTTTGGTAGATTTCTTTCCCAGTCCCTCGAGTAGGGGCAAAGAGGGTAGTCATACCCTGATGAGAAGGAGTTAGGAAAGAGGGAAGTGGGGGAGAAAGGTTGAATCTGTGTATATGCGTATCTATATAATTATTTAGCCGTCATTTTTAACGGGTCGCGTACGCTATTATTTTTTATACAGAATTTAATAAGCCGGTTTTGCTTTTTGTTTTTCAAATTGTATGCATTTTACGAGGCCATACCACCCCGTGACATTTCTCTTTTTGTGGTTTTATTCTGGAATATTTCCCCTTGCAAAACTTCCTGTTACTCCCATGATTTCCCTCTTGGCACCTGTCACCTTCAGCAACCCATTTTTCAACTTGGCACCGCTTGAGATTCTGTGCAGACGATGTGGACATATTTACCAGCAGAGGAGTCTTTATTCTTATTTCCTGGCTTGAGAGCCATAATTCTTAATTCGTGCTCTCAAGATAAAGCTATAATAGGAGGATTTACGAGGTCGGTTTACAATTAAGTGTTTCAGTCAGGAAACATGACAAGCGACATTTTTAATATTGCAGAAATCGCAATTGAAAAATGTCAATTTTTACTCGCGAGTTATGCAATATTACAAATGGCGCTTGTCATGTTTCTTGACTGAAACATATAAGTGAAATTAGTATATTTTGAAAGTAATGGACTCCTTATATTGACAAACATTTTCTTTATGCAATTGCCTTATCAGTAGTTCTTACCTTAACAGATGAATATTCTTTATCTTCTTATATCAGCAAGTTCTCCTTGGGTTGATTGGTGTAGGCGTAAATGCGTAAATGTAATAAACGTGTTGTGTAAATTATGAGAATTAGGGAAAGTATGTGAAAGTATACATGTTATGGAAGGTTTCCTTCTGGGGATAATCTGGGAATCATTAAGATAAAGTTGGTAGAAACTGTTGTATTTTTACTTCAAGGGCAATCCCTTCGTACGTGAAATGAGTGCTATCTCTCTCTCTCTCTCTCTCTCTCTCTCTCTCTCTCTCTCTCTCTCTCTTTATATATATGTATATATGTATATATATATTATATATTATATATTATATATATATATATATATATATATATAATTATATATATATATATATATATATATATATATTGATAAGTTTATTTGGGTGTACGTGCTTGTATGTGCGTATTTATGTGTGTATGTAAATGCATGCTGAAATATTCATAAAATACTCTACACATAAATTTATATGAGATATTCCATAAATGCACCCTAATCTTAATTTTCCAAAGGGTTTCCACGCCACGGCAAATGCACAAACTCTATATTGGATATCAACAATGCAGTTACTAGCAAGTTGAGCTTACGAAAAGGATAAGGGGCTTTATCTGAGAGAGGCTTAGGATGTATATTCGGATAAGACTGTATTTATCTGATCACAATATCTCACCCCTCCAGAGAGAGAGAGAGAGAGAGAGAGAGAGAGAGAGAGAGAGAGAGAGGGGGCTATCTTATGTTATTATTATTTTGTTTCTTAATTTATTCATGGTAATTCTGACGCCTCTTGGATGAAGGTTACTTGGTGGATTTATGTTCTAATTATAATTGTAGAATAGTCATATTTAACATTTCAGTGGAATTATTCATAGCTTTTGTTTTTGAATATTTAGAATTTCACTTTTCCAAAAGTTTCATTATGAATACAGTTTTATTTACTATTACGGTGGGGGTCTTTTCGAAAATCCACAAGCTAAGGTGGATTTATTTTCTTGATCCCTTTCTGCGTGAGGATACCTTAATGTGGTGAAAGGGTTAACGTATTGCCATGATCAGCAAAGCTGTACTAGTCAGGGCCACTCATACTAGGCTGGTTTGCTGTGAGCGATCAGACGAAAATCCCATCATCACCAATCCGCACTGGCGAGCGTGTTGATGAAAACTGGCCAAGTCCCAGACATGCCTTTGTCCTGCAGTGGACTAGAAACGGCCGTATTTGTTGTTGTTGTTGTTGTTGTTTTCTTTGTCCTGCAGTGGACTAGAAACGGCTGCATTTGTTGTTGTTGTTGTTGTTGTTGTTGTCCTGCAGTGGACTAGAAACGGCTGCAGTTGTTGTTGTTGTTGTTGTTGTTGTTGTCCTGCAGTGGACTAGAAACGGCTGCAGTTGTTGTTGTTGTTGTCCTGCAGTGGACCAGAAACGGCCGTATTTGTTGTTATTGTTGTTGTTGTTTTCTTTGTCCTGCAGTGGACTGGAAACGGCTGCAGTTGTTGTTGTTGTTGTTGTCCTGCAGTGGACTAGAAACGGCTGCAGTTGTTGTTGTTGTTGTTTAGTATAAATCCGTTCCATGATAAAAATAGTAGCTTGTATTGTTTAGATTATTCCTCCAAGGAGCATCACTAAGGATAAGTGTCCTAAAGGATGTTGTGCCATCAACCACAACAGATATAAAGCAAAATAACAATTCCTAGAAAGCGCGATCAGTGGATTTTATAGTTGTGGGCATACATTCACTATCCGTGAGACCGTGGGACTCCACAGGTGTAACTAAATGATAACAGCTGGGTCCTTATTCAGAGGAAAAAACTCTTACAAGTTCGGTTTTGACTGAGCCTTAGAGTATATCAACGCTTAAAGCGACGAGTGTGTGTTCTATTGGACACAAATCGTGTTCATAATCTTA
>NC_090729.1:184669472-184681972 GCF_036898095.1 Palaemon carinicauda | reverse complement strand
AGGCCTCACGGGAAGAAGTATATCTCCCACGGCACCAACCACCTTAGACTCTTCACTTTGCCTGGGAGACCCCTGTGGATGACTATCGCAGATGACGCGACCTCCGTACCGCGACTGTAGCGGGTTGTCTCTTCTAGAGGAGGAAGCGTAGTGTCTCCAGGCATGAAGCCGAAGCGACGCCCCGGTTCGGGAGAGATGTCGCAGTGTGGTTGCTTGAGTAGTCTGCGCCGTGGGAGAAGCTCTCCCGGGAGTTCCGTCAGGGGAAGCAGAGGGTCCAGAAACCGTTCTGCACATAGTCCCAGTGGAGCTCTCCCATTGAAAGGTTGACAGACAACCTGGTTTTGTTGAGACCCATTGTCCGCAGACAAAAAGGAGGGAAGACGCAGGCGTCGAAGTTGTCCCACCATCACCGGAATGCATCTTGCCAGAGTCTCGGGGTCTGAGACTGGGGGGAAAACTAGCGGAAGCTTGAGGTTCCAAGCTGTCGCGATCAGGTCCCCCAGACCAGCACTTGCTGGTTACCCAAGGTCAAAGACCCCTAGGTACACTCTCTCTATGAGGCTCTGCTCGGATAGTCTGAGAGAGACATTCCCCTGCCTGGAATGAGAGAGCCGATGGTGGAATTGAGAGAATCTCAATCATCCCGATATCTCTACTGCAAGATGTGAAGGTGTGAAAATGCGTCCCCTGCTGGTTAGCATGAAGTCGACACGCAACGGGGCGACTTGGCAGGAGCGGTAGGATCTGAAGAGGGGCCAGACTAAGGCCCTTAAGCCTGCCTGAATGATGGAGAGGTATCCTTCAGGTCTTGACCATAGGCCTGGACCGGAACATGCCCCCCCCCCTTTCCTTTGACGAGTCCGAGAACCGCATCAAGAATGTGGGGAAAGGACGAGAATATCCACTACCATCAAGAGGCTCCATAGGTCAACACCCATTGCAGGTTTAATAGTTCCGCTGGTCCCATAGGGCCAGGGAGTCCGGTTAAACATTGCCTGAAGCCACCGGAACTTGGATCGCCCCACATGGAACTTATCCTGAGGCGACCGTTCGGACTATAAACGGGTCAATGAGGAAAGAAGAACTAGGAAACGTTCCAAGGTAGGGCTGAAAACTCTGCTTGACTGAGAACAGGTACTGCGACTCTCCTCAGTCTTGCCACGGTGAACCGAAAGGAAGGCTCGGAGGATGTGGTAACAGAATCTGGCGTCCCCAGGTGGTCACCCATCCAAGTACCGACGTTGCTTAACCTCGCTGGACGGACGAGAAGCGGGGTTTCCAACGTGGTAAGGCGGTTGACTCAATATCATGGCCAGATACTCCAGATGTTGAGGCAGAGGAAGAGAAGGCTCCAAGCAAAATACCATGAGCCCACACTCATGGTCAGCATTCGGAAGCTTTTCCCCGGCGCTGAATCAGGTCGAAACCCGAGCCTACCGGAGTTGACCAGCCCTCCAAACAGCAGAGGAGGCGGAAGTCTGCACCTGAGCGGCCAAGAGGAAGGCAGGGAGAGTTCTCTGGGGAAACAAACCTGCTATGCCACGGCGGGATAGCCACACTGCATCATAAGCAGGAATACTTGCAGTTTAGGCTGAATTCGACGAGCACCCTGGAAGATGGATGGAATGGAAACTGAAAGTACCCGTCCTTCCGATCCAGGGTTAAAGGAGTCCTGTCGCCTCGTTACCAGTCTGATCGATTCTGCTGGTCTACGCTGGCCGAAGTTTGTTCGACAAACTTGATCAGGGCTGAGAGGTCGACTATGGACGTCCCCTCTCAGATCCTTCCTTACAAGAAAGGATCGACTGAGGGGGCCGGGGGTGAAGCCGTCGATGATCCTAAGGAAGACCTTCGCCTAAGGTATGGATCATTCTGCCCAACCGGGCAACTCTGCTGATGCTATGGCATAGAGGTTCAGAGACACTGAATTCGCTGACAGAGACGGCAGGCGCGATATCCTTGGCTACTCACAGAGATTGTGCGGGAATGGGCATCGGGAAGCTGTCATTCGGATGAGTAACCTTAAGCATCCTCCCGGCGAAAAAACCTGCAATCCTAGAGTTCGTGAACTCCTTTTAGGACTATGCCCCCCCCGGGGGAGTCTCCCGTGCCATCTGTTCCTGACAGGAGGAAACTGCAATTGGACACCTTGTCCCAGTTGTCGTAGCCGATAACTTAGGCCGACGTGGTTGAAAGAAAAGGGAGCTGGAGCCCTGCAGAGTCTGGAAGAAAGCGCCTTGGAGGAGTGAAACCGGAAGTCGATTTACTCCGCACAGCAGATGTTTAAGTCTCTGTCCTTGGGCAAAGACAAAACTCTTCTCAAGGATGGAAGGGTGTCTGAGGTCGTTGACCTCCACAGATGAGACACCCGAAGGAAGCCTTCAGTCAGTGCGTCCAGATGGTACAACATCGAGCTTGTCCGCAAGTAGATACTTAACGACGAAAGGCCAAGGTGCCTGAGCTCGAGAGGAGGAAAGTACCCTTGATCTTCCTGTAGCTTCCTTGAACCAAACCTCGGGCCGTAACCGAGGAGGGAAAGAACCTGGTAAGCTCCCAGAGGAAGAGGTAAGCAGTCACCCCTTGTCCGATGGAGAAATCTTCAACGGAAAGCCCCCCCGCCAAAAATCCTTCCAGGGCGGGAGAAGGAGAGAGTACTCGTGCAGGAGAGGGGACCCTCGAGACCGACCTCTTGGGAACCAACTTCGCCCTGGGGGAAGTCACCACGAAGTCCACTCCTCTCTTTCTCTTCAGCGTAGGAGAGACAGCCGCTGGTTTGTTACCCTGGCCGGTGAGTGCTGGTTTCATAAACCTCATTAACGCCCGTGCCAGCGGATCAAACCATGTCTGCTGCTCCAAGGACACAGAGTCCGAAATCCTCGCTAAGGTGAAAGGGATCGGGCGATCCTTTGGAGAGGACACGACGGTTCCTGCCTGAAAAGAAGGTGGGAAGAATGCTGTACTGACCTGTCTTCGTCCTGCACTACCAACCTGTGCTTGGATGGAGGTGATCCCGAGTGCCGCCTAGGAGCACGCGTCCCTGCTGCTACCACCGGCTGTGGAATTCGCCGCGAACTATGGTCGCGCGGGCGCACAGGCGAGTGGTCGCGCAGGCGAGCGGTCGTGAGGGCGCGCAGGCGAGCGGTCGCGAGGGCGCGCAGGCGAGCGATCGCGCGGGCGCGCAGGCGAGCGATCGCGCGGGCGAGCGATCGCGCGGGCGCGCAGGCGAGCGATCGCGCGGGCGCGCAGGCGAATGGGCGTGACGGCGAGGGATCGTGCTGCCGCGTAGGTGAAGAAGATCGCTGGCGGTAAGCGATGGCGAGCAGCATGTGTAGGTGAATGATCGCGTGATAGGGTGCGATGGTGATCAGCATCCGCAAGAGGGCGATCGTTCAGGGTTGTGCGATGAGGAGCAGCATGCGAAGCGGGCAATCGTTCAGGGTTGTGCGATGGCGAGCAGCATGCGCAGGTGAATGATCGCGTGAAAGGGTGCGATGGTGATCAGCATCCGCAAGAGGGCGATCGTTCAGGGTTGTGCGATGAGGAGCAGCATGCGAAGCGGGCAATCGTTCAGGGTTGTGCGATGGCGAGCAGCATGCGCAGGTGAATGATCGCGTGAAAGGGTGCGATGGTGATCAGCATCCGCAAGAGGGCGATCGTTCAGGGTTGTGCGATGAGGAGCAGCATGCGAAGCGGGCAATCGTTCAGGGTTGTGCGATGGCGAGCAGCATGCGCAGGTTAATGATCGCGTGAAAGGGTGCGATGGTGATCAGCATCCGCAAGAGGGCGATCGTTCAGGGTTGTGCGATGAGGAGCAGCATGCGAAGCGGGCAATCGTTCAGGGTTGTGCGATGGCGATCAGCATCCGCAGTTGAGGGTCGCGCGATGGCGATCAGCATCCGCAGTTGAGGGTCGCGCGATGGCGATCAGCATCCGCAGTTGAGGGTCGCGCGATGGCGATCAGCATCCGCAGTTGAGGGTCGCGCGATGGCGATCAGCATCCGCAGTTGAGGGTCGCGCGATGGCGATCAGCATCCGCAGTTGAGGGTCGCGCGATGGCGATCAGCATCCGCAGTTGAGGGTCGCGCGATGGCGATCAGCATCCGCAGTTGAGCTAGTAGCTGGCGAACCATGTTCCTTCAGAAGTGTTGGAGAACGTTGGCGTGCCAGCTGTAACACACGTGGGCGATCCGGAGATCGCTGGCGAGCTGATGATCGCTGACGAGCTGACGATCGCTGACGAGCTGACGATCGCTGACGAGCTGATGATCGCTGACGAGCTGATGATCGCTGACGAGCTGATGATCGCTGACGAGCTGATGATCGCTGACGAGCAGAAGGCTACGCGTGGAAGCCCGCGCAAAGAAGAAGAGTCCTTGACCCCGACCTGAACCTAAGTTCTAGATCGCGAGGGCGAACGTGGGCGCACAGGGCACGTAACAGGAACTGCAGGGAAGATCATCTTGAAAGCGCTGACGAACAGGAGAGCGCTGACGAACAGAAGGGCGCGCAGGGAAACCCTGACACGCAAGGGAAGAACCCCCGTGGGGGCAACCCTTTGCCCCGAAGGGATCGTTGTCCGCCGGGAGACTGATGTCCGTCGGAAGACCGCTGTCCGTCGGGAAGACCGTTGTCCGTCGGGAAGACCGTTGCCCGTCGGAAGACGAGATTAGACTGCTGTCCATCTGCACCAAGACGGAAGATCGAGAAAAAGAAGTTGTAGGCTGCAAACGGAGATTCAAAAAGGCGCCTCAAACACCCTTATAGGGAGATGAGAGGCCCTTACGACGAGGCGGACGGAGGGCCTTACGGCGAGGGAGGCCAACAGCAACAGCAACAGAAGAAACCTCCGAAGAGGAGTCTCTATGAGTGTACTCTCTCGCGAACGAAAGAGAAACACTTCGTGGAAGAGACTGGTCAGCCAGTGACCTAAAAGGGGCAATCCTCCGAAGAGGAGATCCTGCAGTTGCCCAGCCCCTTGAGCGAAACTGCAGGTGCGACCGCTCAGCACCAAGAGCATAGTCGCACGAAAAAAAGGCAAGAGAAGAACCCCCCAAAAGAGGAAAAGCTCAAGCCTGGACAGGAAAAAACTTCCCTCGGAAGGAAAGTTATCCGCCCAAGGAGGCAAGCCTCCTGACTGTTCTAAAATGAACTGGAGAGCTGTCCGTCGACACGGGAGTACTACCAGTAGAAGGAGACACGCCCCTGACGACAATACAAGGGGGAGGCAGCAACAGCCGAATCCCCAGGACTCAACCAGACAGCTCACACACCGTTGCTATATTACAGAAACGAACTAGATCGGTAACTGTAAAAAATAAAACAAATAATATTAGTACACATTCATTCCCCCGGGAAGGCTCCGAAGAGGAATCCCGAGGAAAAGGAACAAGAATTACACAATAGGCACGTGCCCTCACAACCACTTACACTCGCGGAAGGAGAGCTGTAACCAAAACAGAATTATAACAATTATAATTATGTAACTATGTAATTATGTAATTTAAAAATGAATGAACACTAAAGAAAAAAAACGAAAACCCCGAAAGGAATCGTTCTACAAGCTGAAAAATTAACAACTACAATTAGATTCATAAACTAATTGAGACAAAATGTACGGCGTAGCAACCCCACCCACACGGGAAGGAAGCTACAAGGGCGTAGTAAAACATAGTAAAAGGGTGAACGACCTCAAGAGAGAGAGAGAGAGAAAGACCGAAGTCAAACTCGATCGCAACCCATAAAATTAGGCCGTGGTGGCCTAACTGCCGAGGCCTCCACGTAGATATCGTACACTACACACACACATCTGAAAAGGAAACTTACTTATTTCTATACTCAAATATATATACAAACATGAAAACATGTTTACATATATATTGAGTAAAAGAAAAGTAAGCGATTAAGTAAAGACAAAACAGACAATGGCTGCCAAGCGAGGACCAAGACAGAGACGTCTGTCACAGTCCGAGCCAAAAGTGAAAGTGAGTATTCACCTGTGTGTGAGGGGGAGGAGGGGTAGCTAGCTACCACTCCCCTACCCCCCCGCTAACTAGCGCGGGGGTAATACACCCTCGTTAAATTCTAATGGCTCGCCATTTCAGCTACGCTAAAAGTAATACCCTTTGTAAATAGCGTGGTTTGTATTTCGGTTACGGAACAACTATTTAACTGCCAGTTAATATAATAAATGCATGAAGCAAATATGAACTCGAACGAGCAGAATAAAACAAGACACTTCACAAATATAAGTAGTTAAACCGGCAATGAATTCTAAATTTTAAATGAAAACAATATGGTTGGTCCTTTGGATGATTTTTTATGGTTCAAGTTAAGGAGACAATTCATTCAAAGTGAATGAGTAACTCGAGTGAAATTACAAGGCACAAG
This sequence comes from Palaemon carinicauda, assembly GCF_036898095.1. Classification (NCBI taxonomy): domain Eukaryota; kingdom Metazoa; phylum Arthropoda; class Malacostraca; order Decapoda; family Palaemonidae; genus Palaemon; species Palaemon carinicauda. The sequence continues at coordinate 184,675,585 of NC_090729.1, read as the reverse complement.
CATCAATGTGGTTTGCAACTTACCTCCACTCTAAGCAAGCCTCTCTAGGTCAATTGCAGCTCCATGGTATAGTAGCCTCAAGAAGTAATTCAAGTGCTCGCACTTCCAAGCAGGATCATCCTCGACCAACGGTCACACTAGTCACTTAATGCTCCATATTAAAATTAACGCTGGATTGGTGAAAAATATTAATGAAGAGTTGACACGTCCTTCAAGCTGCTGAGTGAAAATGCACTGCCGTCTCCAAACGCTGGGACTAGAAGTAAACTTTTGAGGTGAAGTAAAGGTTTTCGTTCAGTCTCAAAACTCTAGTATTAAATTATCATTTTAAAGGAGGAATTTTATAGTTGCAAACTATTGATGCTTTCACAAATTTAAAACATAACATACTGAAACTGAACGTGTCTCCAAAGCAAGAACATAAATTAGCCATTATAAAAAATTTAAACTTTTTCCCAAAAACAAAAAAGAAACTTAGAATTTTGAAACAAGCAAAGTAGAAAATCAAGGACCATAAAGGGTGGATACTACACTCAAAGGTTAAAAGTTAAAAAGAACAAAGTGAAAAAAAAAGTTTCATTTTTTTTTTCAACAGGTTGTGATTTCGTGAAATATATTTTTTATTTGGGTTATGATTTTTAGAAATATATTTTCTATTGGGGTTATGATTTTGTGAAATATATTTTTATTGGGTTTATAATTTTGTGAAATATATTTTTATTGGAGTTATGATTTTGTGAAATGTATTTTACATTGGGGTTATGATTTTGTGAAATATATTCAAGTATTTATATTACGAAGATTATAAGGTTTTGTATGTAAAAGCTTAATATTCTTACTGCTTTTGCATACATGAGCATCTGGTCAGTATTTATTTCTATTGGTAATTTATTGGGGAAACGATTCTGAAATATATTCAAGTATTTATATTATGACGATTATAATGCTTAGTATTTTTAAGCATGATATTCTTACTGCTAATACATATATGGGCTTCTGTTCAATATTTATTTGTTTTGATATTTTGTTGATATGATTTTCGGATACTTTGTATAATTTTAAGTATAATTTATTTTTCTTTACGCTTCTGCATCCAAATCTATTTCTATTATCCAATGAATATTATGAAATGATATAAAAGTCTTCAAAATATTCATACAAAGTAATACTATACTTTCTTAAAGATATTTTTTCACTCTCTCAAAAATCGTGAATGGAAAAGGCCGATATAGTTCGTAATTACAAAACGTTTCTGTTCTTTCATGAGATAGTTACACACTCTCTGCAATTTACATTTAGCGCATAATGGCACTGAAAGATTTTAGGACCTGCTAATTTTTGCTCGTTTGCACTGACCTCATATCTCTAACGAAGTATGATTATTATTATTATTATTATTATTATTATTATTATTATTATTATTACTTGCTAAGCTACAACCCTAGTTGGAAAAAGGGCAGGATGCTATAAGCCCGAGGGCTCCAGTAGGGAAAACAGCCCAGTGAGGAAAGAAAATAAGTAAACTAGAGAAGTAATTAACAATTTAAATCAAATATTTTATGAACAATAACATTAAAATAAAAAAACATGAAAATGTTAATAACAAATAAATTATAGACTTTTTTAATTATTAGCCTTAAAAAGAAAAAGGGACTCCGGAACATTCACGAAGTCTCCTCAAAGTATCTGGAATCCATAACATTTTGCTTTGAGTATCTAAAATATGAAATACATAATTTACGAGAGAGTCTACCATTTATGACTTTTTGGGCTGTTTTAATGATTGGCATTCATCCATATTCAAGTTTTAAGCTTATTTTACCAGTTCATGTTCCTCCATATAACACATAAAACAAAGAACACTGAGTCGTAAGCGTTATCACAGTTAATTCTAGTGTTTTTAGTTTTGAAAAGTTTTATTTCCTGATTTTACAGGAATCCGATGTCATAAACATAGTTATTGATTACGTTCTCTCTCTCTCTCTCTCTCTCTCTCTCTCCTCTCTCTCTCTCTCTCTCTCTCTCTCTCTCTCTCTCTCTCTCTCTCTCATATGAACTTAGTAGTAGATTTATTTAAACATATTAAAGAATTCATTATTAAAAATCCATATATACTGAACAAGTTTTAAGTGATATTGTAATTACATTTAATCACTGAAAAAAATGAATAAATTTCCTAAAACCCTTTTTAGTTATTTTATTGGATTTATGAAATAACTCAACTGTCTTTTTACGTAAACTAATAAATCCTGTGAAAAACAATATCCTTATTATTATTTTCTTTGAAATTGATGATAATGAAAATTAATAAAAAAGAAATGTCGGACACTAATCCTTTACTCGGGTCAAAGGTTGTTTAGCTGTTCCTTAATAATAATAATAATAATAATAATAATAATAATAATAATAATAATAATAATAATATTAATAATGATAATAATGATATTAATAATAATAATGATAATGATAATAATTATTGTTATTATTATTGGTGTTGTTTTTGTTGTTATTATTCATGGAAGGTTTAGTTTTTTGGTATTATGGAGCTGATAAGTGAAGATAATTTGATTCAAATTATTAAATTACTTTTATGATACATTAAACCGCACATTACTCTACGGTGGTTGCACTTAATGTTTCAGACATCATCGCAATCTCCTATAAACGATTTAAATAATTATTGTAAGATTACCTACTGTATGACACAGAATGAGACCATTTACGGAATTTTAAACAAATAAGTCTTTTTGTAATGTTGATTATAACTCTTGGAAAGAGATGCTTACTCCCAAAGTTTTAGCAGTGAAATGGAATTAGTGCGAAAAGATGGCGAAAGTCTTCAACACTTTTATTAGCTGACGTGAAGCATTGTCAGCGTTTTTTCTTCCTGGCTAAAGTTTAATTAGAGCTGCAAAACTATTTGCTTTTTTTTTTGAAGATTCGAGTGTTTTAGCGTTTGAGAGTATTATTAGTATTATTATTAGTATTATTATAGTATTATTATTATTATGATTGATATTGTTGTTATTACATATGAATAATTTTATATTTTTTTAGCCTTTACTAAACGTCTAATATTGCAGTCACATTATTTTGGTAATTTTATGAGCCACTTAAATTTAAATAAGATCATATTGATACGAAATTAATGATGAAATAGTTTAGCCCAGATAATGTTTCCTTCCTCTTTTGTAAATTTAAACTAATAGATAATATTTTATATTTAGTATCTATCATCTGTATATTACTATCCCTGCTTTAGCATATAAATAAATGAAATAGGTAGGCAAATGAAAATTGAATCTTCAAAGAAACCCCCCCCTCTCTCTCTCTCTCTCTCTCTCTCTCTCTCTCCTCTCTCTCTCTCTCTCTCTCTCTCTCTCTCTCTCTCTCTCTCATTCAGGGAGAATCTCAGTGGGATAATTTAACTCTCTTGTCTGGTGAAACTAGTCTCTCTCTCTCTCTCTCTCTCTCTCTCCTCTCTCTCTCTCTCTCTCTCTCTCTCTCTCTCTCAATAAAATTTCCCTACCAACAATCTCTTCGATTAACGCGTCTAAAATAGCAGCATTAAAGGTTATTAGTACTCGGTAATTAGATTAAAATCAACACCAGGGAACAAGTAAATCACAAAAATCTCATATAAACTCGTATCTTTTCTTACACGTTCCCCTTTATATAATACCTTAACGTGTATAGCCATTCTCAGTAAATCTTTACTAGTCAGGGCCACCCATACTAGGTTTGTTTGCTGTAAATGATCAGTCAAAACTCCTACTGTCACCAATCCACAGTTTGCCAGCTTGGTGATGAAAACTGGCCAAATCCCAGACATGAATAAGGACATGTCTGAGGCCATTGTCTTGCAGTGAACTAGAAACGGCTGCATTTGGTGTTGTAGTTGTTTTTGTTGTTGTTGTTGTTGACGTTGTTGTTGTTGAAGTTTTAAGGTCTGTCTACATGTGGGGCAATTTCTACTCCCATTTTGCGAACAAAGCAATCAAAATTGATTCCAGGGAGGTCAATGAATTGACCACCGCGCTTCTTCATATAGGTAATGAATTAAGTATCTGGTGGTTGGTGGACTGTGGTGCATTGGTCGTTTTGAATGTAAAGGTCGTTCATGAATGGCCGAGGCAAGGGACAGGATGAATCCCTAGAGACCTGACCATATAATACATATGATCAACGACCTAGCCTATTCTCCACACAAGCTAGGATCACGGAGGGCCAGGCAATGGCTGCTGATGACTCACCAGGTAGACATATAGGCTCTCCAAAGCCCCTCATTCTTAGGCCACAAGGGTGGTGAGTCTATAGACACTACAAGAAACTAACGAGCTTGAACGTTTCTCGAACCCCAGTCCAGCAGATCGCCAAGCAGGGACGTTTCCAATAGGCCACACATTCCTACATTTGGAAGAGACTAATGGTGTACTGCCTCACCCCAAGAGCCTGTGAAAAATGAATGTAGCTGGAAAAGAAAAATTGAAATTAAATTGAATTATCTGAAAACAAAAATAAATGGGAACTGTTATCAGATACTTGATTCTTCGAAGTACGATCAGGACCACCACTTTTCAAGTGACACTAAGAGCTCTCCAATGTGATTCTCGAGAACCTGCAAGCGACGTAAAAGCCATTCGTGCAAGCGACGTAAGATAGTGTGCCAACGTTTGGATGAAATCCTTCGGGGGAAATATGGATGGGCAAGCCAATGTTTTCCAATCACTTTCACCCGGTAAAGATTTTGATTTTTACATTTTCTAAGTCGGTGAGGCCCTTTAGCATATTTTAAAAAATTACTGGAAATTTTTCTTTCTGAAATACGTGAATATGAGCTTATTTTTTTTTTCAGTAAGTGGGGAGAAATAAGATAATAATTTTTGATATGCTTTTCTTTCAAATTTTTACTTGTATTTATACAGAGTTCTATGTAGTTCTTTTGGCAATCTCTCAGAGAAATGTAAATGCGAGTTTTGTTGACGTAATGTTAAATTGAAATAAGATATTCCAATCTAAATGTAAAAGGAAATTCTCCCGAAGGTTAAACAGAACTGTAGAAAAATATTTCCTGTTTTTTATTTAACATATGAAAAAATTATACTGCTTCTGCTCTAGCTGGGGTGATTTTCATTTGTGTTTATGAGATTTTCATGTAAACAAATTACAGCATCTTTGAGACTTTCATAGTTTGTAATGCATAAAGAAATGTAAACAAATTATAGCTTCATTGAGACTTTCATAGTTTGTAATGCATAAAGAAAATGTAAACAAATTATAGCTTCATTGAGACATTCATGGTTTCGAATACATAAAAAATATAAACAAATTATGGTTTCGTTGAGACTTTAATAGTTTCGAATGCATAAAGAAATGTAAACAAATTATAGCATCATTATGATACATTCGGTGAACTGAAATCCTTGAATCTGATTTGATAACAACATTCAGTACATACATAATTCTGTCCTCAACGTTTGAATACATGACATCAAACCAATTTGTTAACATTTCCGTAAGTGTTCTCTGTTCAGGATACACCAGGAAATAGATATTCTTTTGGGTGAATAACCCTCATTTTTGAACCGGAAGCTCAGAGCGGTCTGGCTTAATTTCTGGTAGGGACAGAAAAATCAATGGAACACAGCACGGTTGGGCAAAAACAATTTCTTTCTATCTTTTATTTTAGCGTTTATGGGAAATGATTTAAATATAATTTTCGATTATATTTTAATTAGATGGTATTCTACATTTTACGTTCCATTTTACAGAGATGGGATCTCTCTCTCTCTCTCTCTCTCTCTCTCTCTCTCTCTCTCTCTCTCTCTCTCTCTCTCTCTAAGTAGTAAATTTATTTAGACATATTAAGGAATTCATTTTAGAATCCATATATAGGAGACAATGTTTAATTGATGGAGCATAATGGCACTTTTATTCACAGAAGAAATAGTTAAAATCATATAAATAATATATTATCTTTTTTTCTGAACACACCTGCTTCATGAATTAGCCTCATTACCTGCTTACCAAGTAATCTTTTTTTAATAATATAATCATAGATAAAAGGCTCAGTTTCAGTATTATTGCTCGCTTCCCCCCCCCCCCCTCTCTCT
>NC_090729.1:184659150-184666472 GCF_036898095.1 Palaemon carinicauda | reverse complement strand
ATAATCGAAAATTATATTTAAATCATTTCCCTTAAACGCCAAAAAAAGAAAAAAAAATTTTTTTTTTTGCCCAACCGTGCTGTGTTCCATTGATTTTTCTGTCCCTACCAGAAATTAAGCCAGACCGCTCTGAGCTTCCGGTTCAGAAATGAGGGTTATTCACCAAAAGAATATCTATTTCCTGGTGTATCCTGAACAGGAAACATTTACGGAAATGTTAACAAATTGGTTTAATGCCAAGTATTCAAACGTTGAGGACAGAATTATGTATGTACGGAAATGTTATCATCAAATCAGATTCAAGGATTTCAGTTCATCGAATGTATCATAATGATGCTATAATTTGTTTACATTTTTCATGCATTCGAAACTACGAAAGGTTTAATGAAGTTATAATTTGTTTAGATTTGTTTATGCATTCGAAACTATGAAAGTCTCAATGAAGCTATAATTCTTTACATTTTTTATGCCTTCGAAACTATGAAGGTCTCAATGATGCTATAATTTGTTTACATTTTTTTTTATGCATTCGAAACTATTAGTCTCAATGATGCTATAATTCTTTACATTTTTTATGCCTTCGAAACTATTAAAGTCTCAATGATGCTATAATTCTTTACATTTTTTTATGCCTTCGAAACTATGAAAGTCTCAATGATGCTATAATTTGTTTACATTCTTTTTATTCGAAACTATGAAAGTCTCAATGATGCTATAATTTGTTTACATTTTTTTATGCCTTCGAAACTATTAAAGTCTCAACGAAACCATAATTTGTTTACTTTTGTTTATGCATTCGAAACCATAAAAGTCTCAATGAAGCTATAATTTGTTTACAATTCTTATGTATTCGAAACTATGAAAGTCTCAATGAAGCTATAATTTGTTTAATTTCTTTATGCATTACAAACTATGAAAGTCTCAAAGATGCTGTAATTTGTTTACATGAAAGTCTCCTAAACAAAAATGAAAATCACCCCAGCTAGAGCAAAAGCAGGTATAATTTTTCATATTTTAAATAAAAAACAGGAAATATTTTTCTACAGTTCTGTATAACCTTCGGGAGAATTTCCTTTTACATTTAGCTTGGAATATCTTATTTCAATTTAACATTACGTCAACAAAACTCGCATTTACATTTCTCTGAAGAGATTGCCAAAAGAACTACATAGAACTCTGTATAAATACAAGTAAAAATTTGAAAGGAAACCATATAAAAAATCATTATCTTATTTATACCCACTTACTGTAAAGAAACATAAGCTCACATTCACGTAGTTCAGAAAGAAATTTTCTAGTAATTTTTTGAAATATGCTTAAGGGCATCACCGACTTAGAAAATGTAAAAATCGAAATCTTTACCGGGTGAAAGTGATTGGAAAATATTGGCTTGCCCATCCATATTTCCCCCCGAAGGATTTCATCCAAAGGTTGGCACACTATCTTACGTCGCTTGCACGAATGGCTTTTACGTCGCTTGCAGGTTCTCGAGAATCACATTCGAGAGCTCTAAGTGTCACTTGAAAAGTGGTCCTGATCGTACTTCGAAGAATTAAGTCTGATAACAGTTCCCATTTATTTTTGTTTTCAGATAATTCAACTTAATTTCAATTTTCCTTTTCCAACTACATTCATTTTTCACAGGCTTTTGGGATGAGGCTGTAAACCATTAGTCTCTTCCAAATGTAGGAATGTGGTGGCCTATTGGAAACGTCCCTGCCTGGCGATCTGCTGGACTGGGGTTCGAGAAACGTTCAAGCTCGTTAGTTTCTTGTAGTGTCTACAGACTCACCACCCTTGTGGCCTAGGAATGAGGGGTTTGGAAGAGATTATAGGTCTACCTGGTGAGTCATCAGCAGCCATTGCCTGGCCCTCCGTGATCCTAGCTTGTGTGGAGAGTAGGCTAGGTCGTTGATCATTTGTATTATATGGTCAGTCTCTAGGGATTCATCCTGTCCCTTGCCTCTGCCATTCATGAGCGACCTTTACATCTAAAACGACAATGCACCACAGTCCACCAACCACCAGATACTTAATTCATTACCTATATGAAGAATCGCGGTGATCAATTCATTGACCTCCGTGGAATCAATTTTGATTTCTTTGTTCGCAAAATGGGAGTAGAAATTGACTCACATCTAGACAGACCTTAAAACTTCAACAACAACAACGACAACAGCAACAACAACAACGTCAACAACAACAACAACGACGACAACAACAAAAACAACTACAACACCAAATGCAGCCGTTTCTGGTCCACTGTAAGACAATGGCCTCAGACATGTCCTTATTCATGTCTGGGATTTGGCCAGTTTTCATCACAACGCTGGCAAACGGCAGATTGGTGACAGTGGGAGTTTTGTCTGATCGCTCACAGCAAAATCCACCTAGTATGCGTGGCCCTGACTAGTAAAGATTTACTGATAATGGCTATACACTTAGTTTTTCACCATGTTAAGGTATTATATAAAGGGAATCGTGTAAGAAGATGCTGATGCGAGTTTATATGATATTTTTGTGTTTTACATGTTTGCTGATATTGATTTTAATATAATTACCGAGTACTAATAATCCTTGAGAGAGAGAGAGAGAGAGAGAGAGAGAGAGAGAGAGAGAGAGAGAGAGAGAGAGAGAGAGAGAGAGAAGATTGGTTTCACCAGACAAGAGAGTTAAATTACCTCACTGAGATTCTCCCTGTATGAGAGAGAGAGAGAGAGAGAGAGAGAGAGAGAGAGAGAGAGAGAGAGAGAGAGAGAGAGAGAGAGAGAGAGAGAGTGACAGGGGTTTCTTTGAAGATTTAATTTTCATTTGCCTACCTATTTCATTTATTTATATACTAAAGCAGGGATAGCAATATACAGATGATAAATACTAAATATAAAATATTATCTATTAGTTTTAAATTTACAGAAGAGGAAGGAAACATTATCTGGGCTACACTATTTCATCATTAATTTCTCATCAATAAGATCTTATTTAAATTTAAGTGGCTGATAAAATTACCAAAATAATGTGACTGCAATATTAGACGTTTAGTAAAGGCTAAAAAAATATAAAATTATTCATATGTAATAACAAAAATATTAATAATGATAATTATAATAGTAATAATAATAATAATAATAATAATAATAATAATAATAATAATAATAATAATATTTTCAAACGTTAAAACACTCGAATATTAAAAAAAAGGGGGGGGGGGAGCAAATATTTTTGCAGCTCTAATTAAACTTTAGCCCGGAAGAAAAAACGCTGACAATGCTTCACGTCAGCTAATAAAAGTGTTGAAGACTTTCGCCATCTTTTCGCACTAATTCCATTTCACTGCTAAAACTTTGGGAGTAAGCATCTCTTTCCAAGAGTTATAATCAACATTACAAAAAGACTTATTCGTTTAAAATTCCGTAAATGGTCTCATTCTGTGTCATACAGTAGGTAATCTTACATCAATTATTTAAATTGTTTATAGGAGATTGCGATGATGTCTGAAACATGAAGGGCAACCACCGTAGAGTAATGTTCGGTTTAATGTATCAAAAAAGTAATTTAAAAATTTGAATCAAATTATCTCACTTATTAGCTTCATACCATAAAAACTAAACCTTCAATGAATAGCAACAACAAAAACAACAACAACAACAACAACAACAAAAACAACAACAATAATAATAACAATAAATCATTATCATTATTTTTTGTATTATTATTATTATTATCATTATTATTATTATTATTATTAGGGAACAGCTAACCAACCTTTGACCCGAGTAAATAATTAGTGTCAGACATTTTTTTTTTCTTTATAAATTTTCATTATTATCAATCTTAAATAAAATAGTAATAAGGATATTGTTTTTTCACAGGATTTATTAGTTTACCCATAAAGTTGAATTTGTTCAAAAACTCCAATAAAATAACTAAAAAAGTTTTAGGAAATTTATTAATTTTTTCAGTGATTAAATGTAATTACGCTCTTTTAATTAAAACTTGTTCTGTATACATGGATTTTTAATAATGAATTCTTTAATATGTTTGAATAAAATCTACTACTAAGTTCATAAGAGAGAGAGAGAGAGAGAGAGAGAGAGAGAGGAGAGAGAGAGAGAGAGAGAGAGAGAGAGAGAGAGAGAGAGAGAGAGAGTGACAGGGGTTTCTTTGAAGATTTAATTTTCATTTGCCTACCTATTTCATTTATTTATATACTAAAGCAGGGATAGCAATATACAGATGATAAATACTAAATATAAAATATTATCTATTAGTTTTAAATTTACAGAAGAGGAAGGAAACATTATCTGGGCTACACTATTTCATCATTAATTTCTCATCAATAAGATCTTATTTAAATTTAAGTGGCTGATAAAATTACCAAAATAATGTGACCTGCAATAATTAGACGTTTAGTAAAGGCTAAAAAAAATATAAAATTATTCATATGTAATAACAAAAATATTAATAATGATAATTATAATAGTAATAATAATAATAATAATAATAATAATAATAATAATAATAATATTTTCAAACGTTAAAAACACTCGAATATTAAAAAAAAGGGGGGTGGGGGGGGAGCAAATATTTTTGCAGCTCTAATTAAACTTTAGCCCGGAAGAAAAAACGCTGACAATGCTTCACGTCAGCTAATAAAAGTTGTTGAAGACTTTCGCCATCTTTTCGCACTAATTCCATTTCACTGCTAAAACTTTGGGAGTAAGCATCTCTTTCCAAGAGTTATAATCAACATTACAAAAAGACTTATTCGTTTTAAAATTCCGTAAATGGTCCTCATTCTGTGTCATACAGTAGGTAATCTTACATCAATTATTTAAATTGTTTATAGGAGATTGCGATGATGTCTGAAAACATGAAGGGCAACCACCGTAGAGTAATGTTCGGTTTAATGTATCAAAAAAGTAATTTAAAAATTTGAATCAAATTATCTTCACTTATTAGCTTCATACCATAAAAACTAAACCTTCAATGAATAGTAACAACAAAAACAACAACAACAACAACAACAACAACAAAAAACAACAACAATAATAATAACAATAAATCATTATCATTATTTTTTGTATTATTATTATTATTATCATTATTATTATTATTATTATTATTAGGGAACAGCTAACCAACCTTTGACCCGAGTAAATAATTAGTGTCAGACATTTTTTTTTTCTTTATAAATTTTCATTATTATCAATCTTAAATAAAATAGTAATAAGGATATTGTTTTTTTCACAGGATTTATTAGTTTACCCATAAAGTTGAATTTGTTCAAAACTCCAATAAAATAACTAAAAAAGTTTTAGGAAATTTATTAATTTTTTCAGTGATTAAATGTAATTACGCTCTTTTTAATTAAAACTTGTTCTGTATACATGGATTTTTAATAATGAATTCTTTAATATGTTTGAATAAATCTACTACTAAGTTCATAAGAGAGAGAGAGAGAGAGAGAGAGAGAGAGAGAGAGAGAGAGAGAGAGAGAGAGAGAGAGAGAGAGAGAGAGAGAGAGAGAGAGCGTAATCAATAACTATGAATATGACACTGTAATCCTGTAAAATCAGGAAATAAAACTTTTCAAAAATAAAAACGCGAGAATTAACTGTGATAACACTGACGACTTTTTTGTTTTATATGTTATACGGAGGAACAGGGACTGGTAAAATAAGCTTAAAACTTGAATATGGATGAATGCCAATCATTAAAAACAGCTCAACAAGTCATAAATGGTAGACTCTCTCGTAAATTATGTATTTCATATTTGATACTCAAAGCAAAATATTATGAATTCCAGATACTTTGAGAAGACTTCGTGAATGTTCCATAGTCCCTTTTTCTTTTTAAGGCTAACAATTAAAAAATGTCTATTAAATCATTCAATTGTTAAAAACATTTTTCCTGCTTTTTTTTATTGTAATGTTGTTATTGTTCATAAAATATTTGATTTTAAACGTTAATTACTTCTCCTCTAGTTTTCTTATTTTCTTTCCTCACTGGGCTATTTTCCCAGTTGGAGCCCTCAGGGCTTATAGCATCCTACTCATTTTTTTCCAACTAGGGTTGTAGCTTAGCAAGAAGTAGTAATAATAATAATAATAATAATAATAATAATAATAATAATAATAATAATAATAATAATACTTCGTTAGAGATATGAGGTCAGTGCAAACGAGCAAAAATTAGCAGCTCCTAAAATCTTTCAGTGCCATTATGCGCTAAATGTCAATTGCAGAGAGTGTGTAACTATCTCGTAAAAGAACAGAAACGTTTTGTAATTACGTATTGTACCAGCCTTTTCCATTTCACGATTTCTGAGAGAGTGAAAAAAAAAATCTTTTAAGTGAGTATAGTATTACTTTTAATATTATTTTGAAGGCTTTCTTCGTTATTTCATATTATTCATTGAATAATAGAAATAGATTTAGGAACAGAAGTGTAAAAGGAATAAATTATACTTCAAAAAATATATACAGTATCCAAAAATCATACTGTCAATAAAATATTAAAACAAGAATAAATTACACTTAAAAAAAATATAGTATCCGAAAATCATATTGTCAATAAAATATTAAAACGTTAATATTGACCAGAAACCCATATATGTATTAGCAGTAAGAATATTATGCTTAAAATTACTAAGCATTATAATCGTTATAATATAAATACTTGAATATGTTTCAGAATCATATCCCCAATAAAATATCAATAAAAATAAATATTGACCAGATGCTCATGTATGTAAAAGCAGTAAGAATATTAAGCTTTTACATACAAAACATTATAATCTTCGTAATATAAATACTTGAATATATTTTTTAAAAATCATAATCCCAATAAAACATATTTCATAAAATCATAACCCCAATAAAAAATATATTTCACAAAAGCATAACACCAATAATAATATATTCCAAAAAATCATAAACCAAGTAAAAAAACTATATTTCACAAAATCATAACCCCCAATAAAAAAACTATATTTGACAAAAACCTAACCCCAATAAAAAATAAATTTCAAAAAATCAAAACCTCATTAAAGAATATATTTCACAAATCCTAACCCCAACAAAAATATATTTCGCAAAACCATAACCACAATAAAAATATATTTCACAAAACCATAACCCCAATAAAAATATATTTCACAGATCATAACCCCCAATAAAAAATATATTTCACAAAAACCTAACCCCAAATAAAAAATTCATTTCACAAAATCATAACCCCTATAAAATTATATTTCACAAAATCAAAACACCAATAAAGAATATACTTCGCGAAATCATAACCCAAGTAAAAATATATTTCAC
>NC_090729.1:184649150-184656650 GCF_036898095.1 Palaemon carinicauda | reverse complement strand
TCACATCTCTGGGACTTGTCCGTATAGAAATAAACCAAAAAATAATTCGTCCAATTCGCTAATTATACGAATTATCAATACATGTCCAGAATGTAAAGAGGAAAAAGGAAATATATGGGGGAAAATGACACACGCAAAAAGAAATATAAATTGTAAAGAAAGATATAAACGTTACGGTTGAGAGAGAGAGAGAGAGAGAGAGAGAGAGAGAGAGAGAGAGAGAGAGAGAGAGAGAGATGAGGTAGTTGTTGAGGATATCGATATGCGATATATTTTCCACTCTTGAGTGTATCAAAGTATACGAGATTTACCGGAAGCTCGACAGACAAAACGTGAAATAGAAGAAAATAAATCTCCTTATCACGTTCTAGAATAATATCATGTACATATAAACTCTTTAAAACTTATGTAATACTTTACCTTAAATAACTGAGATACTGTAATTATATATATCATATGCTATTATCTAATAAAGACACTTCACTTACTATTTTCAATATGATTAAAAAAGCGATTTGTGTCCAATAGAACACACACTCATCGCTTTAAGCGTTGATAAACTCTAAGGCTTAGTCATAACCGAACTGATAAGAGTTTTTTTCCACTGTATAAAGACCCAACTGTATCATTTAGTTACACCTGTGGAGTCCCAATGTCTCACGGATAGTGAATGTATGCCCACAACTATAAAATCCACTGGTAGCTCTTTCTAGGAATTGTTATTTTGCTTTATATCTGTTGTGGTTGATGGCACAACATCCTTTAGGTCACTTATCCTTAGTGATGCTCCTTGGAGGAATAATTTAATTAATGCAAGCTATTATCTTTATCATAGAACGGATTTATATTAAACAACAACAACAAACGCAGCCGTTTCTAGTCCACTGCAGGACAACAACAACAACAACAAATGCAGCGGTTTCCAGTCTACTGCAGGACAAAGAAAAGAACAACAATAACACCAAATACAGCTGTTTCTAGTCCACTGCAGGACAAAGAAAACAACAACAACACCAAATACAGCCGTTTCTAGTCCACTGCGGGACAAAGGCCTGTCTGGGACTTGGCCAGTTTTCATCCTCACGCTCGCCAGTGCGGATTGGTGATGATGGGATTTTCGTCTGATCGCTCACAGAAAACCAACCTAGTATGAGTGTGGCCCTGACTAGTACAGCTTTGCTGATCATCATGGCGATACGTTAACCCTTTCACCACAGTAAGGTATCCTCACGCAGAAGGGATTAAGAAAATAAATCCACCTTAGCTTGTGGATTTTCGGAAAGACCCCCACCGTAATGGTAAATAAAACTGTATTCATAATGGAACTTTTTGGAAAAGTGAAATTCTAAATATTCAAAAACAAAAGCTATGAATAATTCCACTGAAATGTTAAATATAACTATTTTCCAATTATAATTAGAACACAAATCCACCAAGTAACCTTCATCCAAGAGACGTCAGAATTACCATGAATAAATTAAGAAACAAAATAATAATAACAAAAGATAGCATATCTCTCTCTCTCTCTCTCTCTCTCTCTCTCTCTCTCTCTCTCTCTCTCTCTCTCTCTCTCTCTCTCTGGAGGGGTGAGATATTGTGATCACATAAATACAGTCTTATCCGAATATACATCCTAACCCTCTCTCAGATAAAGCCCCTTATCCTTTTCGTAAGCTCAACTTGGCCAGTAACTGCATTGTTGATATCCAATATAGTTTGTGCATTTGCCGTGGCGAGGAGACCCTTTGGAAAATTAAGATTAGGGTGCATTTATGGAATATCTTATATACATTTATGAATATTTCAGCATGCATTTACATACACACATAAATACCCACATACAAGCACGTACACCGAAATAAACTTATCAATATATATATATGTATATATATATATATATATATATATATATATATATATATATATATATATATATGTGTGTGTGTGTGTGTATATACATACATATATATACATAAAGAGAGAGAGAGAGAGAGAGAGAGAGAGGAGAGAGAGAGAGAGAGAGAGAGAGAGAGAGAGAGAGAGAGCACTCATTTCACGTACGAAGGGATGGCCCTTGAAGTAAAAATACAACAGTTTCTACCAACTTCATCTTAATGATTCCCAGAATATCCCCCTGAAGGAAACCTTCCATGACATGTGTACTTTCACATACTTTCCCTAATCTCATAATTTACACAGCACGTTTATTATATTTATGCATTTACGCCTATACCAATCAATCCAAGGAGAACTTGCTGATAAAAGAAGATATAGAATATTTATTCGTTAAGCTAAGAACTATCGGTAAGTCAATGGCATAGAGAAAATGTTTGTCAATATAAGGAGTCCATTACTTTCAAAAAGATATTACTTACACTTGAGCGTTTCAGTCAAGAAACATGACAAGCGCCATTTGTAATATTGCAGAACTCGCGATTGAAAATTGACCTTTTTCAATTCTGATTTCTGCAATATTAAAAATGTCGCTTGTCATGTTTCTTGACTGAAACACTCAATTGTAAACCGACCCTCCTAAATCACCCCTATTATAACTTTATCTTCAGAGCACGAACTAAGAATTATGGCTCTCAAGCCAGGAAATAAGAATAAAGACTCCTCTGCTGGTAAATATTTCCACATCGTCTGCACAGAATCTCAAGCAGTGCCAACTTGAAAAATGGGTTGCTGAAGGTGACAGGTGCCAAGAGGGAAATCATGGCAGTAACAGGAAGTTTTGCAAGGGGAAATATTCCAGAATAAAACCACAAAAAAGAGAAATGTCACGGGACGGGGTGGCATGGCCTCGTAAAATGCATACAATTTGATAAACAAAAAACAAAACTGGCTTATTAAATTTTTTATACAAATTACTAGCGTACGTGACCCGTCAAAAATTACGGCTAAATATTCATATATATATATATATATATATATATATATATATATATATATATATATATATATATATATAAATGCACATACACAGATTCAACCTTTCTCACCTACTTCCCTCTTTCCTAACTACCTCTCACCAAGGTGTGACTACTCTTTATACCCCTACTCGAGGGGGTGGGAAAGTCCGAGCAATCATACGTTTGGCAATGCCTCTCAGTGTGACTGGAAAAAAATATGCATACATACACATACACACATATATGTATGTATATATAGATACATACATATATATATATATATATATATATATATATATATATATATATATGTATATATATATAGATAGATAGATAGATAGATAGATAGAGGTGAGAATGTATGTGATATTTGCTACTCCTAAAACAAATCGGCAATGTATATGATGATGTGAAATTTCCTACATTTTACAACCTCAAGGATTTATTAATATAAGCTACTTAACTTTCATGTCTAATTTCCTCGCTCCAAGTTCATGATATTCATTTTCTTTTTAATTGATTTCCTGAAAATTTTCCTCCGGTGTTTTATGATTGAAATTTATTTACAGTCCATAAAATAAAGGCTAAATAATAAATAAAAATCGTCAAATGAGAATAAAAATGCAACATGAGGACGAAATACACCAATAAAGCGGTGCCAGACGCGGCATCCACAGTCCCTCGCACGCGAACCTTCACGAAAATGCTATACCATTGCTCAAAATGTTTTTGTAGAATTGCAGTATCCGTCAGTAATAGTAAGCGAGTGTGAATATGAACTTGCTGAAATCAGGTAATGTTGAATTGGACCTTCAGGGTGACAGATAGGTTAAAGGTTATATCATTTTTAAGCCCATATGTAGTTTTCCATCTGTCAATCAAACGAGTGTGTATCTGTACTTGTTTGAGTTATAGCCCTTTGAATTCAGTGACCTTGAAAATCCTACCCCCTTGAACTTTGAACCTATCAACCTTCAAAATTATGCATTTTCACTGTTTTGATATATGGAATTATATTCTAAGCACCGGAAAAAATAAGATTTTGGTCTTGGTATCAAGCAAAATCTGATAATATTAAACGAGGGTAGTCAAAAATCGATTCTGACCTTTTGGGTCACAGTGACCTCAACCTTGACTCTATGATATCCAAACTTTCAGGGGTGTATTATGTGTTATATTGCATCTCCCCTAAAAACGTCAAGTAAATACGACAGGTAGATTTTCCGTAAAGCTGCTAACAAATACAAAAACCAACAAAGACACAGACAAAGAAATCTACCAAAACCAGTACCTAAGTCAAACATTAAAACAATCGCAAAAAAAAGGTTTTACATATCATAATTAAATTACGGTCTGGGACAGACAACCAACAAACAAACACACACAGACAAATCTGCCAGAAACAATAACAAAGTCAAACATAAAAACAATCGCAAAAAGACGACACACTGAAAATAACAACAGGTTTTACATATCAATGATAAATTACGGTCTGGGACAAACAACCAACAAAGAAATCTACCAAAAAAAATACCAAAGTCAAAAATAAAAACAATCGCAAAAAAGACACACTGAGAGAACAACAGGTTTTACATATCAATGATAAATTACGGTCTGGGACAAACAACCAACAAAGAAATCTACCAAAAACAATACCAATGTCAAACTTTAAAACAATCGCAAAAAAAGACACACTGAAAGAACAACAGGTTTTACATATCAATGATAAATCACGGCCTGGGACAGACAACCAACAAAGAATCACAGATAAAGACATCTACCAAAAACATTCAAACATAAAGAAAAAAAAATCGCATAAAGACGACACACTGAAAATAACAACAGGTTTTACATACCAATGATAAATCCCGGTTTGGGACAGACCACAAAATCGAACACTTTCATATAGTTGATCCTAAACTACGGCTTTAATCTTCGTGTTAGGAAGCAATAATCTTTCGTGCTATAGTTTACGATTACGATTCGTACAGATAACTGCCATGTTGTATACTGGATTATTGCGTATCTATTACATTACTTCGGGGAGAGGTTGAATCACATTACTTATCAGGGGATCCATTGTGTGTATGTGTGTGTGTGTGTGTGCTCGCTTGAAACTGATCATAAATCCTTCAGGTACTGGTCCTGGACGAATAACTCTACTCTCTCTCTCTCTCTCTCTCTCTCTCTCTCTCTCTCTCTCTCTCATCCTCTCTCTCTCTCTCTCTCTCTCTCTCTCTCTAGTCACCTAATACTCAATACAATTTTGAATTACTGAGACTTCAATAACACTTAGAAAATTCTCTCTCTCTCCTCTCTCTCTCTCTCTCTCTCTCTCTCTCTCTCTCTCTCTCTCTCTCTCTCTCTCTCTCTCTCTCTCTCGTCACGTAATACTTAATAGTTTTGAATTACTTAGACTTCAATAACACTTAAAAACATGATCTCTCTCTCTCCTCTCTCTCTCTCTCTCTCTCTCTCTCTCTCTCTCTCTCTCTCCACATAGTACTCTATACCTTTAGAATCACTTAGGCTTCAATGTCACTTATCATCATGACTCTCTCTCTCTCTCTCTCTCTCTCTCTCTCTCTCTCTCTCTCTCTCTCTCTCTCCTCTCTCTCTCTCTCTCTCTCTCTCTCTCCATAAATCATACAGCGCTCTGGACACTGCTGAGTAATGTAGGCTTCCTCTTCATTGAACATCGTGAGATATTTTACGATCAACGCAAATAGTCACAGATCATAATGACTAATGTAGTCGATCTTTGACCGTTGTTTGAGCAAAGAAACGTGGAATGAATAACCTTACCAAGGATCATTATTTGTATCTTTGTCTCCCTTTCATATGTTTGTTTGTGTATATTCTACGTTTCATATCTTGTATCTTTTATTCTTTCTGATTATGTTCAAAATTGAATTTCCTGTCACGTCACATGTTTTTACATAATCTCATAAGAATATTGTTTTGATACATAATTTTTCACATGGGTTTTTCAAATGTTATTCAGGATATGCTTAGGAACTACATTCATTCACATAGATTTTTCAAATGCTATTCAGGATATGCATAGGATATACATTCATTCACATAGATTTTTCAAATGTTATTCAGGATATGCTTAGGATATACATCCATTCACATAGATTTTTCAAATATTATTCAGGATATGCTTAGGAATTACATTCATTCACATAGATTTTCAAATGTTATTCAGGATATGCTTAAGATATACATTCATTCATATAGATTATTAAAACGTTATTCAGGATATGCTTAGGATATACATTCATTCATATAGATTATTAAATGTTATTCAGGATAATTCATACTTACAATATAAGAGCTATAGAAAGAACTATGATGTAATTGACACTAAGAGACAGAAAAAGCAACATAGATACGAAAGCAAATTAAAGTAAAGGATATTCTAACTTGTAGGAAAAATACATGGACAAGGTTAGGACAAATAATGAGAATGGCAGGCAATAGATGGACATTAAGAATAACAGAACGTGTCCCTAGAAGTTGCAAAGGAAGCAGGGGAAGGGAGAGAAGGCAATGGATTGATGAGCTAAGAAAGTTTGCGGGTGTGGACTGGCACAGAAAAACCATAAACAGACGTAAGTGGAGGGACATGTCTGAGGCCTTTACTCTGCACTGGACTCGTAACGGCTGATGATATCATACTTAATACACGTCACCTGTAACAAAGTTCAGTGTTCTCGCACAACAATTTATGATATGCATAGTACTCTTAAAAAGGTCAATAATCTCACTGTATTAAACACATACTTCTTCATGTTTCCATACAAGGCTTAAGACATATATATTACTTTCCTGGAACGATCAAGATGGAGAGAAAGTAGTCACACCCTGGTGAGAGGAGATCCCCCAAGACTTACACTTAGAAACTACACTATCCAGCGGGTTGTAGTTAAGAAAGGGAGAGAGGATAGGAAGGGTTCAATCTGCGTGTGAGTATGTATGTGTGCGTGTGCATTTCTATATAAAACATCTACCCGTCAATTTTGACAGGTGGCGTACAATAGTAGCATATATTAACGGCCATTCATTTAACATCTTTTCTTGGTACAGAAAATGTCATTTGATCTCTCTCTCTCTCTCTCTCTCTCTCTCTCTCTCTCTCTCTCTCTCTCCAATGAGTGGGCTCCATATGAACATCAACTTAATTTGTGTGATTGCAGAATCAACAAGCAAACAAGAAAACTTCGAGCGAACTTAAATTGATCATTAATGGTAATTTCTTACTCGAGTTGACGTCATTGGAGATGAATAATTTGGAGTTGCAGCTTGGCGATCAATAACATATTATTCATAATAAATCACAAGTCATTGTATTTCTATTTTATTCATGACATGTTCTGAATATACGATACTTCACTTATCATATATTCAAAGTAATTTTGGTAGATATTGTATTACCTCACTACAACGTGATTTATAACAATATAAGCAAAAATATTTTATATTGAAAATATACTTAAAATTTCTCCTCGGAATAATGCAGATATATAAATATCAATGCAACTGTTTTCATATTTCAGTAAAGTAATGATCAATGTTAAGTGAA
>NC_090729.1:184639150-184641650 GCF_036898095.1 Palaemon carinicauda | reverse complement strand
TGGTTACCAGTAATGGTAAAATAACTGACTAGGTGATGCATAAACCGGGAGAGGAAAATGAGTTCCTGGGAACTTTGTACATATTACTGTGCGAGGAACGAGAGAGGGAGAGAGACAAAAGTTGGAATGTTCACGAACATTGTTTAGCCAAGTTACTTTTCCAGAATGGAAATGTAATGCCAAATATATACGTTTTTTTTGTTATGGGTGTGAATGTCGCTTTTATGCAAGATGTATGCAAATCTAAAGGTGGGGGGGGGACTTAGTATATGAAGGCTCTACTTCATAAGGAGTTGAATATGTATATATTATAAAAGTTTCTAAATTATATAAAATGGAATGGTAGATAGCGAGAAAAGTATATGAACATCTCACTATTGCACTGATTATATATGATATATATACACACAAACATATATATATATATATATATATATATAGATAGATAGATAGATAGATAGATAGATAGATAGATAGGGAGATAGATAGATAGATCACAACTCTCTCTCTCTCTCTCTCTCTCTCTCTCTCTCTCTCTCTCTCTCTCTCTCTCTCTCTCTCTCTCTCTCTCTCTCTTTATATATATATATATATATATATATATATATATATATATATATATATATATATAAAGGCTTGGAAACCCTATATCCTAGATTGTATTTCAAAACATACAGAAAAGGAAGATACTGATTCCTGAGGTTTTGTATGTGCCTGGATGTGTTGTAGATAAGAACAATAAGATATCTAGTTGATTTAGAAGAGATAACTGGACGCTTTAGCATTTGGAGGATTCCATCCGTCAAGGATCAGTTTAAAGGTTTAAAGGCCGCTCATGAATGGCAGTGGCAAGGGACATTGACATTGCTCTATCAAGAAGGACAATATCCTAGAGATTGGCCATATATACATATGACCAGTGCTCAAGCCCCCTTTCCACCCAAACTAGGACCAGTGAGGCCAGGCAATGGCTGATGATGACACAGCAGTTATGCCTATAGATTCCCCCAAACCCCTCCTCCTTAGATCACAAGGATAGTGAGGTTGCAGCGAACAAAGGAACTTACGAATTTGAGCTAGACTCGAACTCCAGTCTGGTGTTCACCAGTCAGGGACGTTACCACATCGGCCACCACAACCCATAAGTTTGATAGAAATAAAAATTTTCAAGTAAGTAATGAAAGAAAGAGATAATCATTTTAGAGAGTGAATTAATGCCTGGCTGAGTTTGGAGAACGAAATGAGAAAGGAATGCAAAGCTATGTGACATCAAAAGAAATGCTGCGGTGTATGGGAGAGAGAGAGAGAGAGAGAGTGAGAGAGAGAGAGAGAGAGAGAGAGAGAGAGAGAGAGAGAGAGAGAAGAACAAGTTGATGTTTGTGAAATGAAGAAGAGGAGAGACGAAATGTATAACTGTTCATTATTTCTTTGTCTATAACATTAAGATATATGTGAATTGGAGAGGAAAGTGTGAAACTGGCTGGATATGTAATTAGGACAAGCGAATGCGGGAAGGAGGAAGTACACAGAGCGTTCATGGTGAATAGTTTCCATAGTACATAATATCTCCCCTATATAATAAAGAGAAAGCGTCTGGATATATATATATATATATATATATATATATATATATATATATATATATATATATAAATATATATATATATATGTGTGTATATATATATATATATATATATATATATATATATATATATATGACTATATACTCTACTCCCTACCCAGGGACGGGGAGAAACCGATTAGTTATACGTCTGGCAATGACACTCAGATTGACCTGAGAAGAACACTTACATATTTTTTCAGGTCACGCTGAGTAGCATTGCCAGACGTATAACTAATCAGTCTCTCCCGTCCCTCAGGTATGGGGGAGAGAAATAGTCATACCATGGTGCGAGGAGCAATCCCCCGAGAGGTCCACTCGGAAACTAATACTGCCGTGTTGTAGTTAGGAAAGGAAGAGGTGGGAAGTGAAGAATGTGTGTGTGTATCGATTATTATTATTATTATTATTATTATTTATTATTATTATTATTATTATTAGCTAGGCTACAACACTAGTTGGAAAAGCAAAAATGCTATAAGCCCAAGGGCTCCAACAGGGTAAGGAAATAAGAAAACAAATAAACGATATGAGAAAAAATGAACAATTAAATGTCCATTAAATATCTATCTAAACATTCAGAAGTCATTTTTGACGGGTAGAGTACACTTGGATATTTCATATGTTTAATGGTGGATTTTTACCAGCAGTGTCATTAGAATACTAAAGTAACATTGCCGATTAAACCAGGAATAGAATAATCATTATTATTGGATAACTCATTCGTCGAGTTTTCAAATATTTGCAAATCAAGTCTTTAAAGAAATTATTTCTCTCGAATTTAACTGAATAAATTGTCAAAGTGCGAAGAAAACTTTTGATACTTCCAAACTAATGAATATTATACACGATACTGTTGATTAAAATTCCAGGGCACGT
>NC_090729.1:184613768-184631268 GCF_036898095.1 Palaemon carinicauda | reverse complement strand
GAGGCTACAATTTCACTAACCCTGGCCCCGGACGCGAGTGCAAATTAGGAAAATAACTTTTTGTGTCAAATCCTTTAACGCACATTCTTCATTGCTCAACAGAGAAGCGAAATGAAGAACTTGTCTAAAGACCATGAAATGGGCTTTGGAGGTGCTGAAGGTCTGAGCCTAGCACAGGCTTTCGGGACTTTATTAAAGATCTCGTTACCTAGGTCGACCTGGAAGGCATATAGAATGGGTCTTGTCAAAGCAGACTTACACGCTGAAATCGTGTTCGCTGCCAACCCTTGACCATGGAGGTGGGGAAAAAAGATAAGCAGAAGTCTGTCAAGATCTCCTGCGGAATCTTCGCCTTGACAAAAGGCCACCCATTTTCTCCAAGATGACTCATATTGCCTTCTAGTAGATTTGCATTTATATTCCTCAATGAAGTCTATACTGGCTTTCGAAATCCCGAAACGCTTTCTCACCGCTAGGGAGAGAAAATCATGAACTGCAGGGTCCGGGTTTTCTGTAATGAAGCGCAGACAGTTGACTTCTGGACTCGCTGGGTCAGAACTGGATCTGGTAGTGGTACAAACTTCAGCTACAGTTCCAATGCCAGGAGGAACCACACGCTGTTCGGCCACTTGTGGGCCACTATTGCCGCTACCCTTTGAAGGATCTCAGTTTGTTGAGGACCCTCAACAGAAGGTTGTGAGGAGGGAACAGATAAATCTTGGACCATCTGTTCCAGTCGAGGGACATCGCGTCCACTGCTTCCGCTAAGGGGTCCTCGTACGGGGCACGTACAGGGGCAACTTCTTGTTGTCTTTCGTCGCAAAGAGGTCTATCTGCAGTTCTGGGACTGATTCAGAATGAAGGAGAATGATCCTGCGTCTAAGGACCATTCCGACTCTATCGGTGTGAACCTGGATAGAGCGTCCGCTGTCACATTGCGGACTCCTTGAAGGTGAACTGCCGACAGGTACCACTTCTTCTTTTCCGCCAATCGGAAGACGGCCAACATCACCTGGTTGAGAGGTGGTGACCTCGATCCTTGTCGATTCAAGTATCTTACAACTACCTCGCTGTCTATTACCACTTTATGTGGAACGAATGACGCGGGGAGACTTTCTTTAAGGTAAGGAGCACTGCCCTAGCTTCTAGAAAGTTTTATGAGAAAGGTCTTGAATAGCCTGGACCAAGTCCCCTGGACTTTTTTCCGATGAGAGTGACCTCCCATTCCCTCCTTTGAGGCGTCTGAGTGAATCGTCACCGACGGGGGAGGTGGCTGAAGAAGAACCTGACTTCTATAGATGTCTGGCTTGGGACCAAGGCCTGAGAAGAGTACTTAGCCGAAGCGGCTGGTCTTCTCAGATCTCTTCACGCGTTTGATGCATAACTTCTCCAAACTCCGATTGCATCCTTTAGCTGTGCTCTTAGCACTGGGTCTGTCACCGAATCAAACTGGAGAGAGCGCAGTACTCTCTCCTGCTCGTGTCTTGATATCCTTTCGGAATCTTGAAGTCTCTTGACAGAACCCGCTATCTCCTTCCTTTTCTTCGCTGGGGTGGAGAAACGGTGTGACAAAAGGTCCCAGTGGATCTTAGCCACTGGAACTTTTGAGATGGAGAAAGTCGAGACTTTTTCTGTTGATCTTGAAGCCTAGGTACTCTAGGAACTGGATCACTGACTGGAAGCTTGCAAGCATTCTGTCTCGGATGCTGCCCACACCAACCAGTCGTCCAGGTAGGCTACTACCTGAATTCCCTTTAGGCGAAATTGTTTGAGAGCTACGCTCGCAAGCTTCGTAAAAATCCTTGGGGCTATGTTTAGCCTGAATGGCATGGCTCCGAAGGCGTATAGTCTTCGCTGTAGCCTGAACCCTAGGTAGGGGGAGAGTCGATGGCTAATTGGAATGTGCCAGTAGGCATCTGACAAGTCTATAGAGACGGAATATGCCCTCTTGGGCAGTAAGGTCCTTATGTGTTGCAGTGTTAGCATTTTGAATTTGCAATTCACTATGAACTTGTTAAGTGGCGACAAGTCCAGAATGACTCTGAGCTTTTCCGAGTCTTTCTTGGGAACACAAAACAGCCTCCCTTAGAAATTGATGGGCTTCACCCTTTTTCTCCAACCGTTCTTGAACGTACTCCTCCATAACGGGGGTGGAGTGTTGGAAAAAACCGAAGGTACGGGGGTGGAGTGCTGTACCAGCTCCCGCCCAATCCATTCTTGAGTAGGCTGTGGGCCCAGGGATCGAAGGTCCACCGATCCCGAAATTTCAGAAGTCTCCCTCCTACCGGTATCACCTCACTTGGACTGCCGTCCTGAGGTCTTGCCTTCCTGACCACGACCACCCCTGAATCCCCTTCCCCTTGAGGGGCGTCTAGACGAGCCTCTGGCTGCTCCTCTAGGCTTTGCTCGGAAGGAAGTAGACTGCCCTTCGAACGCTGGGGTGAATGCCGTGGACTGTGTCGACACGGCCTGGGGTACCCACTGAAAGGTGGTCGGGGTTTGTGCCACGATCTGGGGCACTGGGGGCAATGGCAATTGCAGTTGCTGTTGCTGTCTAAGAGGCTTGGCTGGCCGAGACGGTAGCCTAGTCCTCATAGTCTTCCTCTTTGGTTGAGGACCCTCATCCGGGGAAGACTTTCTTTTGATAGCCAGGTCCCACTTCTGGAGAAGGTTTCTATTCTCCAAGGTGGCTTTATCAAAAACTTCTTTGACCAAGTCGGTAGGGAAAAAGGTCTTTTCCCCAAATGTTGGAGGAGATTAGTTTCTTTAGCTCGTGCCTCACTGTAGCCGAGGTAAACACGAACTCCCTACAAGCTCTCCTTGCCTTGACGAAGCCATAAAGGTCCTTCGTCACTGTGGCCAGATGAGGCTTGGCCACTACCATGAACATTTCATGGACCTTGGGGTCACTTGCCATCGTCTCGAGAGTAGTCTGAAGAGACATTGAGGCAGTCAGTCTTTCTTTTGTATCGAGCTCACTTCGCAAAAGAAAGTCAGACAGCTTAGGGGGGTCCTTGCCGAACTGACGTCCGGCAATATCAGCCTCCAACTTTCCACTTAGAACGTAAGATGGACGTCCTTCCAATCTTTGTGGTCCATAGGCAGGGCCAGCGACAAGGGTTTACACTCCTCTAGGGAGGGGCAAGACTTGCCGGCCTCGATTGCTTTTAGTACAGCCAGAAACCCTTTCTGTAAAAAGGGGGAAGGCTCTAGTAGGCGAGGACACAAAGGAAGGGAGCTTCCTATTCAATGCAGCTACCTTTGAGTTAGAGAAGCCCCTCTCTTTCATCGAAGATGAAAGTAGAGCTTGAGCCTTAGCATGGTCATCACTATGACTTCCTTCGGCTCTGCCTCCTCCTTTGAAGCTGGTTCCTTCCTCAGCCGGACATAACAGTCCGGATATGGTGCCTTGCTGGGCCAGAATTCCACCCTCCAGGGGAACTGAGCCCAGCATATCCGAGATGACGATCTTTCCAGTCGTCATCGACATGTGCTCAGCATACCTCCATGGGTTAGCATCCGAGCACAAAGGAAGGTCTTTCACATTGAGCTTTTCTGGGGCCCATGTGATTCTGCAAGGCACTGCATTCGCAGTTCCATTGCAGCCGCCTTCTCCTGATTCTCCTTCTGCATTTGTTGGATCATTCCAACAATAGAAGAGAGGGCCTGTCCCAGCTCTACTGGGAGACCGGCCGATGTAGAGGGACTTGAACTTCATCCTGGGCTTCTGCAAGGAGGTCTTCCTCCTGACACCCGTCCACATCAGATATCCTGTCATTTAGCTGGATGTCTTGCATCGCGACCGCGACTTCAGCATCCACCTGGATCTGAACTTAGGGGATCTCCTCTTGAGGCTGGGGAATCACTGCCTCAGCTGATGCCTTAGGGAAAAGATACGCCCTCATCTTCTCACTTGGAAGATAAGGGCCAGAAGTGTACTTTTGGAAGCCCCTTACCCAGGTACGAAGCTTCTTCCTAGCTATTTAAATGTCTCATTAATCAGGTTAGTGCACACAGTACATACCTGAGGGTCCCAATACCGGAGATCATCCTTGGAGACAGCGTATGCTGCGTGTCTCCTACAAAACTCATGTCCGCAGAGGTTCTTGCTGCTGACATTGCAGAAAGCACTTCCCCACTTCGGAGTGTCCTTCTGTAAAGAGAAGAAATTTCCATGAGTATCAAGTGAACTATGTATCACTGGATATGCATAGTATAGCATAACAATTCATAAATGAAAGACACACACTTGTGTTTCCCTCACAACCCATTGTTGCAGCCTTCCAGATAATAAAATCAAAAATGGTTTATCTCTACTAGAGTAACCAATGCAAGGTTTCCAGAGGAAACAGGTGGAGCTCACACCTAGGCAATGATTTTAAAAATCCTGGATAATAGACGGGGAAGAACTCTGCTTCCTGTCTGAGGGCAACAGCAAAGGGCTGTGTAAGAAAACACAATAGTGTTAGAAGATACAGTGCTGTACCTAAACTTTTACTATAGTTTTCTTCTTACTGTATATGCTATACAGAAGAATACTAGTACAGTATAGGAGGATGTGTGCCGGCCTGCCTTTGCCGGCCGGCACACACCACAATTAGCTTTAAAGTATACTACTTAACAGCTATAGGGCGGCAGCCCTCTGGTTCAAATGCCTGTGCCGGCGGCAGCAGCTGCCGGCCAGCAACAGCCAGTGTTGGCCGGCAATGATTGCCGGCCAGCAACTACACAAGGTAGTACCCAGCTGCCGGCCACACTCTTGGTGACCGGCAGACAAGGACTGACATAAGCCGGCCGGCAAAGGTACAAGACCGATGCCAGCCGGCAGCAAAAGAACCAGAAGACTACCCCTGCCCGGCTGCCGGCCTCATAGGCCGGCAGCCGGCCTCATAGGCCGGCTGCCGGGACAGGTACAGCACTAGAAGAAAATAGAATGGATGCCGGGATAAGAGTGTACACAACCCCCCCAGCCCGGCAACCGAAAGAGTGCATATAAGGAAGGGGAGAAACTTAATTCAGGCTTCCTTGACCAATGCCGTCCGGCTCTGCCGGCAGGCATGGATGAGGGACCAAGAGAGGTCCGGGCAGCACTCGAAAACATAAGACCCTTGCCGTCCAGCGTCTCTGCCGGCCGGCAATGGGCTTAGTCAATCCAAATCCCAACCTATACTAGGTCCAGAAGTAGAATGACATATGGTACAGTAATACCCCTGCCGGCCAGCTCTGCCGGCCGGCAAGGTACAGTACAGTAATGGCTAGGCCATTACGGAGATAGAGGGGGAAGGGACAAGAGGGTCCTGCCAACCTTGCTTTAGTGACAGATCACCCGTGGCCAAGAACTCTGTCTTAGCCTAAGGGAGATCTAAGGGAAAGGGCCAGCGCAGTAGTATAATACCTGCCAGCTTCCAGAGCACCAAAGCAAGGAAGGCGTTGCAACTCCCAAGGGAAGATTTATCCTC
This sequence comes from Palaemon carinicauda, assembly GCF_036898095.1. Lineage (NCBI taxonomy): Eukaryota > Metazoa > Arthropoda > Malacostraca > Decapoda > Palaemonidae > Palaemon > Palaemon carinicauda. Next base: position 184,625,809 of record NC_090729.1, on the reverse strand, counting down.
CCCGAGAACAGCAACAGGACTTAGTCTGGTCGATCACACAAGAAGGAATCATAACTACAGAAACCTTCGACAGTGACCTAAGGGAGCTCAGCTCCCTTTGTAAGTGTTAGGTCAGCGAGGGAGACTCTGCCCCAAGCCAAACAACCCGGACTCAGACTAAAAACTCTGTTGTTCTGACCCTCTTTGAACCAGACTCTGCTGGAACAGGAAGGTACAGTAACACCCTAGTATAGTTTTATCGAAAATAAATTCGGAAAAAACCACTTAGGGATAAGCCCAAGGCTTAAACAGAGGGAAAGGGATTGCATACCTTCTCCGAAGAAAAGAAAGCAACCGGGGAGTATGATAAAGTATACTAAGGCTCCATAAGCAATTAGCCTAGGCACCAAGAGAATCGATTACCTAATTCACCGAAACTCTCACGTATACAATCTTGGAAATATTCCACACAGTCTAACATGTATAAAATATAGCCTAAAGCTTCAATAAAATTTTAATTACACTCGGAAAAACCATAATCATGCATTAAGTACTAGGACCAAACGACTAGGCTACATGGCCTAGCGTAGGCCAGAATGGCGAATACTTCGCCAAATAATACTAAGCACGAAAGGAAATCCTATGTAAAGCTAAATAGCTAAATTTTATTAAGCAAAACAACCAGGAATGTCACTCTGACTAACTAATTTATACCTAGCGAGTGACAGTGTCCAGGACACCTCTGGTAGGCTACGGCTCTTGTATCAAAGATTAATCCTATTAATCACTCAAAATTTTACCAAGAGCCTACATTTATACATAACAGACACTATACTCAACTTATCCGAGGTCAACGAAGACGAAGAAGCCATGAAAAGCTGAATAAATCCAAGATTTGCGAGAAAAACAGGAAAAAAAACACCGAGTTGTTAAGCTACGCAAAAAGGAATACAGATGGCGCCAGGATTGGCGCCAGGCACGCATACGAATCGGGGGATAGGGAAGCCTTGGGAGCGGCTCCCCTTTTTCTTTCATCAGGACGACATGGCTTGAGCCCAAATATATATATATATATATATATATGCATGCAGCTGAACGACATTGGTCCTGCATTGTGTTAACTTAGGCAAAGACACATGCGGGTGACAGGACCTTACTTCACCGATTCTCTGTCCTCACTGACTGTGCATCCCCGGTACATACTTTTACCTTCTATTGTTTTTCTTTTTTTTTTTCTTTTTTTTTTTTAAATGCTTGAATACCTCTGTATAATTTCTGCAACATCTAATTTATGATAATCTGGTCATACGGGTTGTGTTGGCCTATTAGAAACGTCCCTGCCTGGCGATCTGCCATACTGAGGTTCGAGTCCCGCTCAAGTTCGATAATTTCTTGTAGTGTCTGGAACCTCTCTCTCTTTTTGAGCTAATGCTGTGGGTTTTGGGACCCCTATATATCTACCTACTGAGTCATCAGCAGCCATTGCCTAGCCCTCCTGGTCCTAGATTGGGTGGAAAGGGGCTTGGGCGCTGATCATATGTATATACAGTATAGTCAGTCTCTAGGGCATTGTCCTGCTAGTTACGCCACAATCACTATGCCTGCCCTATGCCATCCATGAATCCTTAAACGGACAGAGTTTATTCATTATCCAAATTAAAAACGAAGGACATCTCTCTTAAACATGATTAAAAAAAAAATTATGATTAAAAAATATGATTAAAATATGATTAAAAAAATTGGTCTTTAATCCATCTCTCAGCCAACATTAAAATTTAATCAGACTCATTATAAATTACAAAGTGACATAAAGCGATTCTACCGCTTCGTTTGAAGTCACCAGCTGTTAATTAAAATCGAAATAGGTCTTGCAAATTACGGAACTTGTGAAATACTGAGCTTTTATCCTTCCTGGGAGGAATTAGTCACAGGTAATTGCGTTTTAATTAAGACTTAACCAGAAGATTAGAATTCCTCATCTGCATCATTGTTTACCTGTGGAGTGAGGCATTTCTTAAGGATATCCTGACCTGAATTCAACATAAAAAGTCACTTGAGAGAGAGAGAGAGAGAGAGAGAGAGAGAGAGAGAGAGAGAGAGAGAGAGAGAGAGAGAGAGAGAGTTTCAAAATAAAGAATATTTAAAAATAGATTTACAAAAATAAAAAAAAACAAAGATATAAAACTTTCAATAATGTTCGACGAAGAGAGAGAGAGAGAGAGAGAGAGAGAGAGAGAGAGAGAGAGAGAGAGAGAGAGAGAGAGAGAAAGTCCATTAATTGTCTCTCTTGATACATATTGTATGAAAACAATATTGATTGTATTGATTGCAATCAAATACTATCTTTGCTCCTTTAATTTGATCAATCACTTACAAAGCCTTGCGTGAACAATGGCACAAAATTTGTTGCTTCAAATTTACATACATAAAGGATTGAGTAATATGTATATGTATATGTACATATATATATATATATATATATATATATATATATATATATATATATATATATATATATATATATACATATATTCATCAAAGGCCATAGCCTTAGTGGCGTCAATGTGTTTCCTGCAGGAATCTTCATATTTCCTCATATACACGTTTCCGTCTGGCCCCTTACACAACCAGAGAGCCGACCTCCACCCCATATATCATAGATCAGTTAGAGGAAACATATAGAGAAGCTGTGTCCCAAAAACAATCATTCATTTACACACACACACACACACACACACACATATATATATATATATATATATATATATATATATATATATATATATATATATATATCAGCACGGTCTTTAAATTCTACGTCTGCTACACCATTCTCTTTAATGCACACATTCATATGGAGAAAAGGAACACATACACACATATAAATGGCTGATTATACACAAATACACACACATATATAAACATATATATATATATATATATATATATATACATACATATATATATATATATATATATATATATATATATATATATATATATATATATGTGTGTGTGTGTGTGTATTGTCTTATGTGTATATATACTAATATATAGGTGTGTCAATAATTATATAAATACATATATACATATATACACACATACACACACATATATATACATATATAATAATATCCTTCTATGCCTATTGTCGCAAAGGGCCTCAACTATAGAGGATTCATTGGCTACATTCAACAAAGGATGCGCAGTGCCTAAGGCAAGAGACCTCAGCTGGTCCATAATTATTCCACACCTCCATAAGCATCAATATCCATCAAGAGTGTCTTAATTTCATAGGTCCGACAAGCTATACTAGTTATATATATATATATATATATATATATATATATATATATATATATATATATATATATATATTTTTGGGCTCAAGCCATGGCGTCCTGATGGAAGGTTCCTGTTTGGTAGCTTCCTTGGGTATAAGACTACTAAGATATTCCCAGAGAATTTAACCACAGGTTATCACAGAATTCTAACTTCTGGAGCGAGTATCTCAAAGGTTTCCCTTTAAGACATCGTAATACAACAGGGGACACGCATGTCTGAACGTGCCACATAGCTATCTTCACCCCGAACAGAGTTAATGCTTCGGTGTGTAAGGACTGAGAATAGCTGGGAGCCGTTCCACAGCTAATCTCACTCGTGGCTACTACTGATACTCGAGACGTAAACAAACGGACGCCATTGCTCTGATGACGTCACGCCCGTCTCCATCCTTTGTTTAGTAGCTGCCCTACTTAGACGGATTTTCCCTGTGTTATCTTTATCGCTTTGCATCTTCGCTATGTCGTTACCTTCAGCCTCGCCTTCTTCTGGAAAGTTGAGTACAAGGTTCCAGTATTGTTTAATTAAGCTCTGGCCGTAAAGTAAATATTATTTTGCGAAATAATTGATGTTTTGTGGCAGAGCTGTGCCTCTACCGGACCCGCCATTTTATGGCGTCGTTGTTGTTATGCATGTCTTATTTAGTTAGCCACAACAACGCTTCCGGCATTATATACTAATCGAATACATTAGTTTATTTAGTCTTCATAGCTAGGAACTTTTATATCGTGTTTAGACACTTTTTATCGGTCATCGATTGACCTCATACCAGTCGGCTACTATAGCCCCCAGGCCAGGAGCCTACATACAAGTGTTCATGCATGATTTATTAGTGATCCTAGACTAAGTTATGAAGATAGTGGCATTATTATTTTACAATACTTTTGACAGTGATGCAAATGTTTTCGCCTTCAGGGACCATATAGGGGATAGGCTAGTCAGTGATTCTTTCTAGCCTAACCTAATATTAGGACCCCTATATGCTTCCTTCATCCCCTGCCTTGGCATTCCCTCTATTTAGCCTTGATCCCTTTTCTGAGTAAAGGGATTAATTGTCTAATAGAGTATATATCGCCTCTCGGTCCTCCCTAAAGGAATGAACCCCCTTTAGGGCTGCGTCTGAGAGTGAGGTTAGGCTAGCCTACCTCTATGGCTAGGATAGTCTATGACTTTCCTGCGATAGCGATATGTCTTCTTCCTTGCCTAGTTCAGGACTTTTAGCCCTGTTCTAGGTCGGGTTAGGAAGGTTTCTCTGTTCCATGCTGAAACTGTACTCTTGCACCGTTTTAGCCGATCAGCCTGATCTTAGGTTAGGGAGTGTCCTCCCTTCCCTTAGTGGCCGCTCTGGTACAGAAACCCTTCCTGGGAAGACTTCTCTCTTCTCCCTCCCCACCTATCTCTTGTATAGCCTAGCCTATGCTTAGGTTAGTTTATACTCATCTGTCCCCTGTCCTACAACTCCTCCTTAGGGTGGATGAGTAGGGCTACCTGAGCTTCCTTGTGCAGTCCACTCTGGTACATATACCTTCATAGTGTCCTATAAGGTTAGTTACTAGTATAGTTCTGCATATGGGAGTCTCCCCCCCCCCCTCTTGGGTGTTCCCTAGCCCTCCCTTGGGCTACCTAGCTCCCGGTCCCTAGTGACCCCTGCTCATGGATGTTAGAGCCTGCCTCTATCATGGGTACACCCCCTCAGGGAGGGGGAGGGATGTCTGGAACCCTGACGGTACTTCCTGCATCCCTTTCCCCCCTCCCCCTGTCTCTCTATCTATCCGGGTGCCGGTCTCTTGCCGCCTCTACTGTCGGCAATACCTGCCTCCTACTTGGTGACTTCCCTACCCTTGCCGCCAGCCCCCCGTGTACCGAGGGACTGCCGGCTGCCGCCGGCTACTACCGGCGGCTCTCCTACTCCTATCTAATCGTCCGCTTGCCGGTCGATCACCGGAGTGCCGGCATATACTGCCGGCAACCCGATACTACCTTTACCATCCTTATCCCAGTCACCAACCTGGCATCCTCCGACTGCCGGAGCCGCTGCTTCCTGCCGGCGTGCCGCCGTTGTGCCGGCGGCCGCCATCCTGGTATTTAACTGACTTTTGAAAATTGTCTGTTCTAATGCCAAAATCTATGCTGGAGCGAGCTCCGGCATGCCGGCGGCTTGCCGGATGCCTCGGAGGCGTCAAGAATACTTGCACCCCCCTTACTGTAGCTATCATAAGACTAGGATAGCCCTATATGGCAAACAGATAAGCTGTTTCTGCTATTAAGATCAGTACCTAGTACTGCTCTATTAGTGATCATGCTGTCTCTTTGCATTCTTCTAATTCCAGCATGCTATGTGCATCTTAGCACGGCTGGTTGCCAGAAGCAGTTACCCTTTAATGAGGCCTTCTGGCTCTTAACTGGGAACCGAATGAATTCGATCCCAATCTTGTCCTTGGTTTTCCATGGAGTTCCAAAATACTGGGAATTCTAGGAAACTATATCCAATGATCTCGGTCATTTGGATTATCCAAGGACCAAGCTTATGGTAACCAGCCGGGCGAGATGCATGGAGCATGTTCTCCTTTACTGTTTTCATTCTCTATGCATCACACCTTCTTTAAGTTAAAATTAATGATTAATATTAACTTAGTTTAAGAGCCATTCTTATGACTCCCCCATACTCATTTTCTCTTTCTTCCACAGGAGGAGCAGATGAAGTGTGACTTCGTCTTCTGCGCTGTGAAACGCCCGCAGTTTTACGGGCATACGGCTTGCAGGACTCACGCCCCTTGTGCAGACAAGAAAGGGGATTTGAAGTTTTGGAATCCACTGGATTGTACGGTCTGCCAGGCCCACCTAGTTGAGGCCTTCCATAACCCTCCCTCAGCGGAGGTTAGAGACATTTCTCGTGAAAAGCTGCGCAAGTGGGTGCGTGGCTTTCAGAAAAATGCTACTGGACCGTACCTGGCCACCGAAGAACTGAGGTCCCTGTTGTTCCCTAAGGCCTCCCCTGACTCAGTGGTACCAAAAGATGCAATCCCCACTGTCCAAATTACGGTGGAACCTGATGTGGTCATGGCTCAGTCCATGCACGAGTGTCGTTTAGATTCCGAGGATGATGAACAGATCTCAGACGTCTCGGAAGACACGGAGAAGACGCTTATGGCTCAAGGAGCCGAAGAGGACGAAGACAAGGTGGAGTACACCGAGTCGGAGCTTGGAGCTGCTCCCTCGTCCATCCCTCCTCCTACTCCTACACCGACGGAAATGTCCATTCCGTCTACCTCCTCGACTCCGGATCCTTCCTCTTCTACCCAAGAACTGATCCGGCTGATTAGAGCCGTCATGGACGACAGGCTGAAGGAGAACCAGGAGTCCATCAGGTCGATGATTGGATCCAGAGAACCGAAGAAGATTTCGGTCAAGGATCTCCCCGCTTGCTCTCATGCCAACCCGTGGAGGTATGCAGAGCATATGGTTATTGCGACCGGCAGGATCTTTGTTAGTGACAAGATCGGCACGGTCCCGTTGGAAGATGTGGAGTTCTTCCCAAGCTTTGAGGCCTACCCGGACTGTTACGTCCGGCTTCGTTCCGAACCTGCCTCGAAGGAAGAGACCGAACCTAAAGAAGAGATAGTGTTCGATCTCACAAAGGCCCAGGCTATGCTAGCCTCCGCATTTAAGAGTAGGGGCTTTACCTGCTCTAAGCTTCCAGCTTTGAGCAAGAAGCATCCTACGTACGTTGCACCTGACACTGCGGTTCTTCCTTTCTTGGAAAAGGCCTTAGCTGCATGCCTTAAAGCGGCGGAAGAAGGGAAACCCTGCCCTGCACTGGAGGAGTGCAGACCCTTCTCCATCGTGACCCCCCCTGACGCTCGACACTGGAAAGATGTTCAGCATACTTTCGTCGTGGGAAGGCTCGATCCTGACGTCGCCGGACGTCAGTTTAATGAAGACCTCCCTAAGCTCAACGATCACCTCCTTCGCCGGGAACAAGACACGAAGGAGAGGCTTGCGGCATCTCTTTCTCATCAAGTCCAACTGGAAGTGATGGCCTGTGACACTAGAGTACCAGATCACTACATGGTACTAGCCAAATCCCACTTACTGACAGTAATGAAGGACTTGTACCACTTCATAAAGGCTCGAAGAGCCTGTCGTGAATTCGTGTTTGCCGGTGCCACCGTGAAACACGAACCCCGGAGGCTGATTTCCTCCAACATCTGGGGAAAGCACCTGTTTCCTTCTGACCTTGTCAAGGAAATAACTGACAGAGCCGCCACGGAGAATAGGAACCTTCTCCACAAGTGGGGCATGTCCAGAAAAAGGAAACCCTCTCAGGACGATGGACCTCAGCCTAAGAGGAAACCTCAAAAGCCAAAACCCCAGCAACGTCAGCAACGACGTCAGTTTCCGGGACCCGCTACCTCCCAAGTGGTTGCCCAACCACAACAGACCTTTCAATTGGTCCCCCAACCGGTGTTGTCACAGTCACCGGTCTTCACCCCTGCCTTTGAGCAACCATCCACTACCTTTCATGCCAAAGGTAGAGGCTCGTTCAGGGGTGCAAGCAGAGACGCATCTCGTCGTCCCTCCAGAGGTAGAGGAGGAAAGGGAGCTAGCGGCCGAGGCAACAAGTCCTCGGGACACCAGAAGCAATGAAGTGCTTCCGGTGGGAGGAAGACTCCGCCAATTCCAGGATCGTTGGACCTTCGATCCCTGGGCACACAGCATCATCAAGAACGGTCTAGGCTGGAGTTGGACGCAACCACCCCCAATCTTCCAGCGGTTCTTCCAGCAATCGACCCCCCTTCTGGAAGAATATGTTCTAGACCTCTTGAACAAGAAGGTGATAAGGAAGGTAAAGTCCACCAGGTTCCAAGGGAGACTGTTTTGCGTTCCCAAGAAGGACTCAGACAAACTCAGAGTCATTCTGGACTTATCCCCCCTCAACAAGTTCATAGAGAACAACAAATTCAAGATGCTGACGCTTCAGCAAATAAGGACCCTTCTGCCTCAAGGTTCCTACACGGTCTCTATAGACCTGGCGGATGCCTATTGGCACATTCCAATGAACCATCACGCTTCCTCCTACCTAGGATTTCGACTCCAAAGGAAAAGCTACGCCTTCCGGGCCATGCCATTCGGCCTCAATGTGGCCCCTCGGATCTTCACAAAACTGGCGGATGCCATAGTACAACAGCTCCGCCTAAGAAACGTCCAGGTGATGGCCTACCTCGACGATTGGCTAGTCTGGGCTCCATCGCCCGAAGAGTGTGCAAAGTCTTGCAACGAAGTTACCCAGTACCTAGAACACCTGGGATTCAAGATCAACGAGAAGAAATCTCGCCTCTCTCCAGCTCAGAAGTTTCAGTGGTTGGGAATCCACTGGAATCTTCAGTCACACCGCCTTTCCATCCCCCAGAAGAAAAGGAAGGAAATAGCAGGGTCTGTCAAGCGACTACTGAAATCCAAACGCATTTCAAGACGACAGCAGGAACGAGTTCTAGGCTCTCTACAATTCGCCTCAGTGACAAACCCAGTGCTTCGTGCACAGCTAAAGAATGCCGCGGGAGTCTGGAGACGCTCGGCATCCATCGCTCGAAGAGACCTCAAGAGACGGCTTCCAAACAGACTTCGACGCCTCCTAAAGCCGTGGTCGGAAGCAAAGGCCCTGAAAAGGTCCATTCCTCTCCAACACCCTCCTCCATCACTCAACATCCACACGGATGCCTCACTGGAAGGCTGGGGAGGTCACTCCCACCTGAAACAGGCTCAAGGGACCTGGTCTCCACTATTCAAGACGTTCCACATAAACATCTTGGAGGCCATGGCGGTCCTTCTAACTCTGAAGAAGTTATCCCCGCCGCCCTCGATCCACATCCGTCTAACCCTAGACAACTCGGTGGTAGTTCGTTGTCTCAATCGCCAAGGCTCAAGATCGCCCCAGATAAATCAGGTGCTTCTCCCAATCTTCCGTCTGGCGGAGAAGAAGAAGTGGCACCTGTCTGCAGTTCACCTACAAGGATTCCGCAATGTGACAGCGGATGCTCTATCTCGGACAAACCCGATAGAGTCGGAATGGTCTCTAGACGCAAGATCGTTCTCCTTCATCTCTCACCAAGTCCCAGAACTTCAGATAGATCTCTTTGCAACGAGCGACAACAATCAACTTCCTCTGTACGTAGCCCCGTACGAGGACCCCAAAGCAGAAGCGGTGGACGCCATGTCACTGGACTGGAACAGGTGGTCCAAGATATACCTGTTCCCTCCCACCAACCTTCTGTTGAAAGTCCTCTCCAAACTGAGAACCTTCAAAGGGACAGCGGCCCTAGTGGCTCCCAAGTGGCCCCGGAGCAACTGGTACCCCCTGGTCCTGGAGCTGCAGCCCAAGCTGATCCCTCTCCCGGGCCCAGTTCTCTCTCAACAAGTACAGAAGTCGACTGTCTTCGCTTCATCATCGAAAATCAAGGACCTTCATCTCATGATTTTCTCTCCCTTGCAGCAAAGAAGAGGTTTGGGATCTCGAAGAAAAGTCTAGACTTCCTAGAGGAATACAAGACCGAATCCACGAGACGGCAATATGAATCATCCTGGAGGAAATGGGTCTCCTTTGTCAAGGCAAAAAATCCTAAAGAAATCACCATTGATTTCTGTATGTCCTTCTTCATTCACCTTCATGGACAAGGATTAGCAGCCAATACGATTTCAACCTGCAAATCGGCCTTGGCTAGACCAATTCTATATGCTTTCCAAATTGATCTGTCCAACGACATCTTTAACAAATTACCAAAAGCATGTGCTCGCCTACGCCCAGCACCCCCTCCGAAACCGATCTCCTGGTCACTAGACAAGGTACTCCATTTCGCCTCCAACTTGGACAACGATTCATGCCCCCTCAAGGATCTGACTCAGAAAGTTATATTTTTATTTGCTCTCGCTTCGGGAGCTCGAGTCAGCGAAATAGTGGCATTATCAAGAGAAGAGGGACACATCCTGTTTACCGATTCAGGAGAAGTGACCCTCTCCCCTGATCCGACGTTTCTCGCTAAAAACGAATTACCCACCAAAAGATGGGGCCCTTGGAGAATATGCCCCCTGAAGGAGGATGTCTCTCTATGTCCAGTAGAGAGTCTCAAGGTCTATCTTCGCAGAACTTCGAACTTTGGTGGAGGCCAACTCTTCAAAGGAGAAACATCGGGCAGCGACCTGTCACTGAAACAATTAAGAGCGAAAATCACCTACTTCATTCGCAGAGCGGATCCGAACAGTACACCCGCTGGTCATGATCCTAGAAAAGTGGCATCTTCTCTGAACTTCTTTCAGAGCATGGACTTTGAAAGCCTTAAAAACTTTACGGGCTGGAAGTCCTCGCGAGTTTTCTTTAAACATTATGCGAAACAAGTGCACGAAGTCAAACATTTTGTGGTAGCCGCAGGTAGTGTTATGAAACCTGCACCTAACTCTGCGTAGAACAGTGAGTTACTTGGGACTCTAACTCTTCGGGTGCCTATGTTGACCCTCGAGCGATTCATAGTGATGTCTAAAAACACTTAGTGCTTTTATAACTGTTCTTATCCCAGGTGAAATGTCATAGTGTCACACAAGTGCCGCATGCCTTGAGCATGATGTGTTGTCTAAAGACTTGCGTTCCTCGAGAACGAGTACCTACTAATCCTGAAATTCCTTTTCAGATTCAAGAGCAAGCCTTTATTTCTATGTACATTATTATTACTGTAAATGAACTTTACTTTTGCTGTAAATTATTTAATTTCTGCATTGTGAAATAAAATTTCTATTTTATTACTTATGCGTCTCTTTCAGCTCCTACCTACTATGAAATACATACTGTCATAGTTTTATTTATTCCTCCTTTCTTATGGTCATGAAGAATTTAAGATGTCTAATCCTAAATTATATTCACCCTGTCTCAGTAAGGTTCCTACACGAATACTTACTTCTGATAACCAAGAGATGAACTCTATACACAGTGCCCAACCACCACTGGTCTAATTCAGAATGTTCCTATACAAATATCAAACATTCTGCTTCATCTCTAAGTTCTTCAAGTTCTTCTGTCAGGATGAATAGCCCTTCAATACCACTTTGACGTCGGCATAGCCCATGGGAACTTCCTACCAAAGGGGGGCAGGATACTTCGTTCCTATGGTTCTTTACCTAAGATTACTTTGCTGTTTTGTCAATGCCTAGGCACTTAACACTGGGGGAAAATCTACCACGATACATTGATTCTCTGGTACTCTTCCATCAGGACGCCATGGCTTGAGCCCAAAAAACGGATTTTGAGCGAAGCGAAAAATCTATTTTTGGGTGAGATAGCCATGGCGTCCTGATGGACCCTCCCTACTACTTCGTCCAGTTTTGTTCCCACCCTACACAATTGTATCATGGTGATGGGCAGCAACTGGCTTCAGGATGAAGACGGGCGTGACGTCATCAGAGCAATGGCGTCCGTTTTTGTTTACGTCTCGAGTATCAGTAGTAGCCACGAGTGAGATTAGCTGTGGAACGGCTCCCAGCTATTCTCAGTCCTTACACACCGAAGCATTAACTCTGTTCGGGGTGAAGATAGCTATGTGGCACGTTCAGACATGCGTGTCCCCTGTTGTATTACGATGTCTTAAAGGGAAACCTTTGAGATACTCGCTCCAGAAGTTAGAATTCTGTGATAACCTGTGGTTAAATTCTCTGGGAATATCTTAGTAGTCTTATAC
>NC_090729.1:184594118-184605768 GCF_036898095.1 Palaemon carinicauda | reverse complement strand
ACACGTATAAATGGCTGATTATACACAAATACATACAGACATATATATATATATATATATATATACATATATATATATATATATATATATATCTATATATATATGTATATATATATATACATATATATACTATCTTATTTGTATATATACTTATATATAAGTGTGTCAATACTTATATAAATATATATATATATAATATATATATATATAATTATATATACATATATTTATATATATATATATACCTACACACATATATATACATATATATACTCACACATATATATCTATATATAAACACACACACACACACACACACACATATATATATATATATATATATATATATATATATATATCACCATCACCATCTCCTACGCATATTGTCGCAAAGGGACTCAAATATAGAGGATTCAATGGCTAGATTCATCAAACGATAGTCAGTGCCTAAGGCAAGAGACCCCAGCTGGTCCATATTTATTCCACACCTCCATAAGCATCAACATACATTAAGAGTGTCCTAATTTCATAAGACCGACAAGCTATACTAGTTATATATATATATATATATATATATATATATATATATATATATATATATATATATATCCAGTATATGTTGCATACAGATATAGATAGATTTTTTCTAGAGTGAGTAGTCATACTATGGTGAGAGGTTGTAGTTAGAAAGGGGGAGGGGTGGGAAGGGTAGAATCTGTATGTGCGTATGTGTGCAAATCTATCCGAATATTTAGCCGTCATTTTTGACGGGTCATGTACACTAGCATAATAGATATTAGAAGAGCTAATTGACATAAAGAAAACCTTCCATCTATCATGTAAATCTTTGTAAGCTCAGTACTTTTCGAAAGTTTTGATCATCTATCTCCTCCCAAAATCATAATTTATTGGCACCACTCATTAAAATACTAATGAATCATCTTAACCATGCGGATGTATATTTCTCTACTTATTCTTCATAGTAGGAAATCTACATCTTGAGTGATGTTTTTATTTCTATTGTCTTATTATTTTTTTTTTGTATATGAGTGTCTTTCATCTCCTCAGGATTTTTATTTTCATGAATAATTTCTAGACTGTTTCCTATTTTTTTTTTTCATTCTTTTTCTTAAGGGCGCTCATGAATAGCAGATGCAAGGGACAGTGATATAGGCCTAACAAGCAGGAAATCCTCTAGAGGACTGATCATATATGTATATGATCAGCACCCAAGACCCCTCTCCACCCAAGCTTGGACCAGGGAGGGCCAAGCAATGACTGCTGATGACTCACCAGGTAGAACTATAGGCTCCTCCAAACGCCACCCTCCTTAGCTCACAAGGATGGTGAGGTTGCAGCCACTGAAGGAACTAACCAGTTTGAGCGGGACTCGACACCCAGTCTAGCGATCATAAGGCAGAGACGTTACCAATAGGCCACCACAATTGTATAATATGTCCTGTTAATTTAAGTAAAGATTTTTCCAGTGAATAATATTTTGGATTAGATGGAAGACAGTTCATTAACTATTTTTCTATCTTATTACCTGAGAAAAAAAGTTTGAGGTGAAAAACAGGATATATTTTAAAGAACGGCATTAAATGAGACAGAATTTTTTAAATATTTGGAGTATTTGTATAAACTGTGGCAATTTCAATTGAAAGTTAACTATGCATCGTTTTGAAAGAAATGCAATATAAAATTTCATGTTGTAATATAAGGATGAGACCACTCAAAATCAAATCAACAATTAAAATCGCAAAATATGCAGGTGATGATAATGCATTTATAATGCTCAATAAAGTGAAAAAAAAAAAAAACTAAATAAATCTGAGCAACATTTAAAGAGTTGTTGCATCATGCAAGTAATTGCAAGCTGACATGATTTTGTAAATTGAATGGACTAAATAATAATTATACAAACAAAAAATATCTATCAAACGTCATTTTTGACGGTTCTCCAAGTTACTAAATTATTATTATTATTATTATTATTATTATTATTATTATTATTATTATTATTATTATTGCTATTTTTATTATTATTAATATTATTATTATTATTAATATTATTATTATTATTATTATTATTATTATTATTATTATTATTATAAACCACACGTATACCTGATTACATATTCGAAGAAAAAAAATTAAGATAATTATATTCAAGTAGCCTACAGTTTTCCCTACCATGAAGCTCGGTACGGCAAACTGGATAATTAGTAAATGGACTCTGTCCATTTCCTTGTGATAAACAAATAAATTGTAAAGGGTAATGGTTAATATTACAGAATTACATTTACTTTTTGCTGGAAAACATCCAAATGATAGGAGTGTTGGGCCTATTTTCTTTAGAATTTCTAATTTAGTTGATATCAAGTTCATCATTAATTTCGTTATGAATACTTATGAAAATACTAAAAATTTAACATTATATTTAAGGAAATATTTTCATATACTTAAAATTTTAAAGTTGTTATGTTTCATGAGTTTGTACGAATGTATGTGTGTATATATATACACATGCATACATACATATATATATATATATATATATATATATATATATATATATATATATGTATATATATATGTGTGTGTGTATATATGTATATATATATATATATATATATATGTGTGTGTATATATATATATATATATATATATATATATATATGTGTGTGTGTGTGTGTGTGTGTGTGCACAACATATACAGACATACACACACAAATATAAATATATATATATATATATAAATATATATATATATATATATATATATATATATATATATATATATATATATATATATATATATATATATATATATATATATAAATAGATAGATAGATGCACATGTACATACAAATAAGCCTATATACCTATAAATATGTGTGTATATATGTGCACACACATAGTTTCACCTTACATCTAGCAATTATATCCAAACCATCTAACTGATTTACAAAATAGGTATTCTTGTGACGTAACATTCATCTTCCGAGGCAAATTTGAGAGCGAATTTTGAGTGAGTGACACTTCTGGCACTGCACAGAGGATCGGGCCCAGATTCGGGAGTTTTGCTTTTATGGTGTAAAAAAGAAATTAAGTGCACTAGGCTTTTTGCATAATAATCTATTTTCTGTAGCGGAAATGTGGAGTGAATGATATTCTGTATCTCTGTATTTTAAATTCTGGGCAGCGGATAAAATGAATTGAGGTACTCAATTTAATTTGAGAACATTGTTAATTACCTATTCTAATTAGAGATCATCCATTAATCTAACAAGTAAAGGCAGGAACCTTTCATTTTCAAAGGATGGTAAATTGTAATCTGAATTTTTGAGCCATTACTCATATACTTTTCTGAGGCCGGAGATCCAATGCTTGGTGAGAATAATATTCGAAATTACTAGAGCCTTAGTATTTTTTTTTTCTTTCTTTTAAATCGATCAGTTTATTTACTTATTGGTCTGTGCGTTTGTGGGCAAGATTACTTCAAAACTACATGACGAATATTGACGAAATTTTCACCTTATGTAGATCTTAGGTCATGGGCGACACCATTAAATTTT
This sequence comes from Palaemon carinicauda, assembly GCF_036898095.1. Lineage (NCBI taxonomy): Eukaryota > Metazoa > Arthropoda > Malacostraca > Decapoda > Palaemonidae > Palaemon > Palaemon carinicauda. The sequence goes on along the minus strand of NC_090729.1, from coordinate 184,602,190 downwards.
GGCAATGATCCGGATCCGGATTCGGGATTTCCATTTTTCGCCATTCTAAAAATAACGTCAAAACAAACTGACAGATTTTGACTAAATTTCCACCACAGATATATCTTAGAGACCATGGACGACTCCATTAACCTTTGTCGGAGATCAGACATCTCTGATTGCTCTTGTTTATACTTGTACCACAGCTGTCAAAAATAATGTCTAAATATTTAGATAGATATGTACGTATTCACATATTCAACCCCTCCTACCATCTCCCCTATAACTACAACCCACTGGTGCGCCAATTTGTGGGAGAGTGTAGTTTCTGATGTACCTCTCGGGGTACCCCTAATCACAAGGGCATGACTACTTTCTCTCTCCTCAGCGTGACAAGATATATATATATATATATATATATGTATACATATATATATATATATAAATACATATAGATTATGTATATATATACACATTATACACATAGATTATATATATATATATACATATATATATATAATTATATATATACATATACATAGATTATATATATATATATATATATATATGCAGCCAGAAACTTGCCCATTATTATATAGGGGAAATCTGGAAAATGTATATGAAAAACCTGCTAACTATACAGCATGCTATCGTAACAGAAATATTAGTCAATCCGCTTGACATTTGTCCAAAACAGTAGAATGCATTAAGTGTCTATAACAATGTAGTATAAAATATTTTGTGTCAATCGAAGCCAGCAGAATTAAAAATAAAACCAGTAACAAAAAATATATGGTTCTAAAAAAATCCACACAATATCGACATTAGAACTATGTTCAAACATTCCTTCCCTCTAAGGTATGAAACGTTAAAAACATCATTAAATTACGTTTATTTTGCTTTAATTACTAATGGCAAAAAGAACTTTATTTCAATAAAAAATATTAATTCACAGACATGAAAAAATACGCCATGGTTTAAGTCTAACGAAAACACAAAATGTTTGGGTACTATTAAAAACCCAAGTTTATGTGTTCTTTTTTGACGACGATTTCCAATTAAAAGACAATTATATAGGCGTTATTTATAAACCGGGAGATTCTTAGCACCCAGCATGCTCTTAACACCCCCAAAATGAGATTAGTTCACCAAAACTTCAACTGGGCTTAATAAGGTACTAGAAGAGTTGGAAGACCCAGGCCTACGTGGCTTAGGACTATAAAGCGCGAAGTAGGAGATGATGAATGGAGAAGTATTGATTTAAAAGCTCAAGATAGGGACGACTGGCGAAATCTAACCGAGGCCCTTTGCGTCAATAGGTGTAGGAGGAGATGTTGATTACAAGGTATACGAATACCTTATATTTTCAGCCAGAGTCAGCTAAAAATTTCCTTTAAATTCCGTAATCTTTCCACGCAATCTCATCCCTAGACTATAGCCCACCAACTGTCTGAGATCAACTACTTACCGAATAATAAAAACAAACGCAGATGTATGATTGCAATGCTAGACTGACGTTCCCCTCCGCAATTTTCTCCGGTTTACAAAGCCTAATGGCATGAAACAGAGCCGACGTTGAAACGGGATATTCCGGCAGACGAGGAAGAAAATTACTCGGAATAAGACACGTATGAAGACGAAAGAAATTTTTTCGGGTGATGAGCTTTTCCGTTTCTTTATTATCTTGCGTTATCTTCTTAGTAGTGTAGTGCTTGGTTCATGAAATAATAATAATAATAATAATAATAATAATAATAATAATAATAATAATAATAACCTCCCTATATATACATCTCTCTCTCTCTCTCTCTCTCTCTCTCTCTCTCTCTCTCTCTCTATATATATATATATATAATATATATATATATACAGTATATATATATATATATGTGTGTGTGTGTGTGTGTGTGTATTATCGTCATCATCATCAGCCGTTACTAGTCCACTGAAGAACAAAGGTCTCAGACATGTGCTTCCGATTGCGTTTGTTTATGGTCTTTCTGTGCCAGTCCCCACCCGCAAACTCTCTTAGTTCGTCAACCCATCGTCCATGTACAGTGTATATATATATATATATATATATATATATCTTTTCTGCCACGCTGAATGGCAATGCCAGACGTATGCCTAATCGGTTTCTCCCCATCCATAGTGTGGGGAGGTCAACAAGTAATCATACCCTTATGTGAGGTACACTCGGAAACCACAACTGCCGTGTTGTAGTTAAGCAAGAGGGAAGGGGTGAGAAGGATTGAATGTGCGTGTGTATATCTATCTAAATATTTAGCCTTTTTTGACAGATCGCGTACACTGGTAAATTAATAAAATGTCTTCCCTTCACATAAAAACATTTTAGCAATAAAAATTAGAATGTCGCTTCAAAACAGAAAGATTTGCATGGAAGTTTCTCAAATGAAAACACGAAATTTAACTTTATGCGAAAAGAATGACGAATTCATGTACCGGGATGTTTTATTTCATTTTTGTTCATTATGTAAAACTCATTCCCACCCCCCAACCAACCCCCCGTCACCCCACCCCTCACAGAAAGGGTGATTTTATCACATTATGACGTGATACTGTTGTTGAATTAAACTTTTTAAATGATAATGCTTAATTGAGTTTCAGCATTTTGCTGCTAACGAAATACGATTGAAAATTCATTGCGAGTCAGTTATGTAATTTATTCATTAGTTATTTTCGTTATACAATGATTTCACTAAAGCAGATGACGATAATTATATCTATAATTAACACAATATTTAGGGATATATAAAAATTTTTATAACAAATATCATAAACCTTTAAAAAAAAAAAACTCTAATTTGGAATGAAAAAATTTCTAGAGATAATAAAAAAAATTGTATTATATTTTATGACAGAGAAAAAAATATATCTTAAAACAAAATCTTGAAAGAAAAAACATTGTTTGATATAGCAAAGAACAAAAAAAAAAATTTCTACCTAAGTTTCTACAATTCTCGATTCTAATTAAAACCTCTTAATTAAACTAACTCTCTCTCTCTCTCTCTCTCTCTCTCTCTCTCTCTCTCTCTCTCTGTATATATATATATATATATATATATATATACATATATATATATATATATATACAGTATATATATATAAAAAGATTTCTGACACGCGTATTGGGAGTATTATGGACTAAAATTGTACAGCCCTGTCAATTACATTTGATAGCCCTTTCAGGTTTAAATGGACAGTGATAATACTCTATAGACTGACCATATATACATATGATCAGTACCCAAGCCCCCTTTCCACCCAAGCTAGGACCAGGGAAGGCAGACAATGGCTACTGATGATTCAGCACGTAAGCCTATAAACTTCCCTAAATCACCATCAGTAGCTCACAAGGATGGTGAGGTTGCAGACACTAAAAGAAGCTATCGAACATTAGCCGGACTCGAACCCCTGTCCAGCGAATGCCATGCAGGGACGTTTCCAGTAGGCAACTAGAAGCTTGTAAAGTTATGTAAAGTACATAACAATCCGTAATAGATCATTCTTCGAGAGTAAGATCAATAATAAATAGAATGAATGATCATACATCAACATTTACACCGTCTGAAACTTTTATTACACTTGCTTCCGTGCAGTGATCTGATTATCAATGGTACTTGATATTTGTTTACTTACTTTTACTGAGTTTTCCAGGACAATCTCTCCTGTATAATATAAAGCAAGTCTCTCTCTCTCTCTCTCTCTCTCTCTCTCTCTCTCCCTCTCTCTCTCTCTCTCTCCCTCTCTCTCTCTCTCTCTCTCTCTCTCTCTCTCTCTCTTTATATATACAGTATATATATATAAATATATATACATACATATATATATATATATATATATATATACTCACATATATATATGGCTCAAGTACATTAGTAAAATAATATTTTGGCCTAGATATATTCAAAATAATTAAAACCAGTTGTATAATAGACTAAAACAAGGTCATTTCTAATCTTAATTACCCAGTAATATTCTACCTTCTGTCAAAAGAAAACTGATTTATGTCTTTTTATCGTAGAAGAAGAATCTTCCAAAATCCTTGCATGCACACTCTCTTTCTTATATATATTTCTTAGTTACTACAATAAAATTGAAAGCATGAGTGACCATTACAGCGTCAATTTTCTAATTAAAAAAACTCTCTTGCATTTCCTGTCCCCTTTTTCAAGGATAATCTTTCTCAGAATTGCTGTCTGGATTACAAGTTCTAACACACGCGATAAGTATTCGTGACCTTTAATTAACCAGTTCTAAGACGCGTATGTGCCTTTCGAGAACACTGATTTCATAGTTGGATCTTGATCAGAATGGAAATAGCGACGTTAGCTTTCCTGATAAAAAATGCATACGATTCGATCATTTAATATTATATAATTACATCTCTATATCAAGTTTCCTTGCAATTGTATTATTATTATTGAATACAGTTTTACGGGGTCTGTAATTATGAAATATTTCAGACGGTAAAGACATTTCCTTCACTCTCGTTCCCTGCTGTAGACATACGTTTCAATTTCACTTTAAATACATCGTTAGTCACAAAATTCTTGTAATTTTCATGTTCTTCATAAGCGTATGTACCTTCCGAGAACATAATTTTCAGTAAATTGAGACATTTCAGACGTTGAATGCATTTTCTTCCTTCTCGTCCCCTGCTGTAGACTTACATTTTAATTTCCACTTTAAATACATCGTTAAGGTCACAAAATTCTTGCCATTTCTATCTTCATCATAAAAAGAAATGATTTTGTCAAGAAAAATAATTGCTTATTCCTGCAATGATTGATCACCACGCAAAAGTGCAATATAAATAGGTTATTAAAGGAATGCTACTAATATTCTTTATTACTAAGAAAGTGAAGTTACTGTACAGGGGTATTTTGTTGAGGATTTACAGCCGTAGAGATTATTAATGGGAAGGAAATACTATTTTACAAATGCTTTGTACGTAAAGAAACTTATATTATATATACATACATACATACATACATACATACATATATATATATACAATATATATATATATATATATATATATGTGTGTGTGTGTGTGTGTGTGTGTGTGTATACCTACACACACACACATATATATATATATATATATATATATCCATTTTCCTTTATTACTAATTTGTAAGTTAAATATCCGTTTATTTACTCCCAATGATTAAGGATTAATGAGAGGCATCTGGTGTTTAAATATAACTAGAAATTTAGTTCAACAGTAGGCAAATACAAGAACAAGTGCAGTGATTAAGATTATAAAACACTATCCAAATTAAGTTTCTCAGAACTATCAACAACTTAAGGAACAAAATTTCCCATAAACTAATAAGGAACAAATAATACATTGTTCTTGAAGAATGAATAAATGAAATCCTCTCAACAAGATATATCAACCGCAAATATAAAAAATCTATCGAAACGTGTTTCAATTACTCCTTTAAATTAATATTTTTATGATGAATATAAATTCCACAGAAAAGAATAATTAAACCACAAGAAGATAATACCATACGATCTTTCATAGGGTTTAAGTCCCTCCACACATGTCCCTCACAAAAAAAAAAAAAAAAAAAAAAAAAAAAAAAAACCCTGGCCTTCAACATTGATCGCAGAATGGAACATCGTCAGCAACACTGGGAAGAAATGAATCCAATCAGCAAGGGAAAACTCCTTTTCGAATATTTTATCAAAAGATAAATACTAGTTTGAGTTTCAACATATATTCATGCGCACGCAATGCACTTCTGAAAGACTCCTACGACTGGTGATTAGGTTAGCATTGGCAAACTCAATTCCGAATATTTTATTAAAAGAAAAAAATTACTTGTTCTATATATATATATATATATATATACACACACACACACACATATATATATATATATATATATATGCGTGAAAATCAGTCCTCTGAAGAAATATCACGTAACTAGTCAGGACTTAATCTTATATATCATATATTCGTTTTCCCTGTGGTTCTTTTACACACACACACACACACACACACACACACACATATATATACATATATATATATATATATATATATATGTATGTATGTATACACTTTAAAAATGCACACTACCACCCAACTCGTCATACCCAACACACCCCCTAAGCAGCGAAATATGCCATTTTAATTCCGATTTGCATTAATGACATGTTGGCAGGTCCCCTTTTTCTAGAGATAATCATCTCCGGGAAATGCAGGCGTGAAGAGGACTCGAGTCAATGGTGCGTGTAATGCTTCAAGGAAATGGGCCTGTTGTGACTTGGAGTACGACTTGAGCTGAGTTCTTGGGCCTTCGAGTTTTAACTTCTATTACTTTTGGACCGGAATAGTTATGGGATTTTCTTGTTATTGTATTCTTGGTATTTATCTGGCTTTCTTAGTTATTACTTTCTATTATAGGTTTTTTTTTTATTAATTTATTACTTTTTATTACTGTTTTTTTATTAATTTATTATCTAATATTAGTTTTTAATCAATGTATTACTTTATATTTGTGTTTTTTTTATTAATCTATTACTTTAAATTAATGCTTTTTTATAAATTTATTACTTTTTATTAGTTGTTTATAAATTTATTTTCTATTACTTTTTAATTAATTTACTACTTTATATTAGTTTTTATCAATTTATTACTTTCAATTAATGTTTTTTATCAATTTATTACTTTTTAATAGTTATTTATCAATTTATTATTTTCTATTACTTTTTAATAGTTATTTATCAATTTATTATTTTCTATTACTTTTTAATAAATCTATTACTTTATAAAAGTTTTTTATCAATTTATTACTTTATATTAAGACTTATCTTTATCAATTTATTACTTTCAATTATGTTTCTTTATCCATTCATCAATTTCTATCAGGTGTTCCTTATCAATTTTGTGTTTTATTTACTTTCTTTTGATAATTGCAAGATTTCGTGTTTTAATCTTATTGCTACAATGTTATCGAAAGCTTTTTATCCAGATCACTCAAATTACCTTAGCAGAACGCTTTTAAACAATTTCCCTTTTTTAATGAGAGAGAGAGAGAGAGAGAGAGAGAGAGAGAGAGAGAGAGAGATTAAGTCACTACAAATTCATATTAAGATTCAAGAAGAGAGAGAGAGAGAGAGAGAGAGAGAGAGAGAGAGAGAGAGAGAGAGATTTATGAACCCCTTTAAAGATGATAAAACTTAATATTATCGATATTCATCTTATTAGCAGCTAAATCTGTTATCTTAGAAACTCGAGCAACATCGTTAGAGGAATAATGTCTTGAAAAATACAAGAGCCATTGTTAACGTTTCCTATTATAATCAAAGTTTATAGCAATTTAACTTTCATGAAAACAAAAATGACAAACCATTTCCTTTATATTTAACATTCTTTAGTTTCAAAAATATGATATATATAAAGTTTTAAAATTTGTTAAGTTTATTATATCTTCAGGAGGAAAACTTGTCTTCGATTTCTCTTTCTTATAAAAAATTTATTATAAATAATTATATAACCAAATTACGATTAGAAAACATTATTAAGATTATAAATAAATTAGCTATGCAGATTATATTTCAAGGAAAATGTTATCATAGACATAAAGAATGTCAAATATTGGCCAAGTTTAGCATCAGGAATTTATAGAAATAAATGATAATATCGTCGTTATAATTTAACATAATGATTTTCTGTTATAATTATCACTAGTGCTGTTGTTATCATTACTATAATTGTTGCTAACTAAGCAACAAGCTTAGTTGAAAAAGTAGAAGGCCGCAAACCAAAAGGGTCCAATAGTAAAAGAAGGCAAGTATGAACACAACTGTAAAAGATTGAAAATATGAAAAAAATCAATTACATTAATGCCTAAATATTTATATATATATATATATATATATATATATATATATATATATATATATATAAATATATATATATATATATATATATATATAAATATATATATATATATATATGCATATATGTATATTTGTGCATATATATATATATATATATATATATACAAATATAATTGCAATTACACAACAATATAATCAGTGGAATTAGT
>NC_090729.1:184576618-184591618 GCF_036898095.1 Palaemon carinicauda | reverse complement strand
ACGCAAATACTAATAGATGGTGACATTAAGGATATAGCCGACATGATTTGTAAGGCAGAAGACATTCTAAACAGAGCTAAAGATTACTTTTTGAGAAATGGCTTACTTTTGAATGAGAAAAAGACACAGTTTATCATTATTGGATCCAGGCAATATGTGTCAGATACTGGAGATGAGGTACAGATAAATTTCAATGGAAATATAATTAAGCCAATGACGACTGTGAAAAAATTTAGGTGTTCATTTCGATCGGTACATGAACTTTGACTATCACATAGACGAAATGTATAAAAAGGTAATGGGTACTCTTATATACTTGAATAGAGTAAAAGATCATTTTGAGTCAAGTACTAGCAAGATAGTCGTCCAGTCACTAGCTTTAAGTTTCATAAAATATTGCTTAAAAGTTTGGGGATGTACTAACAAATCACAGCTACAAAGAGTACAAAAGCTGCAGAACTTTGCAGCAAGAGTGGCTGTTGGCAACGTTAGAAAGTTTGAACCTGTAACTCCACATTTAAAGGAATTGGAATGGTTGAAAATAGGAGACCAGTATACTCTTGACATGTGCACTATGGTATATAAAGCTTTAAATAATAAAATTCCAGATTGGTTATACAGTTTCCCACCTGTATCTTTATTCAGTAATGTCACCTTTATTCAGTAATGTCACTACACGCCAATGGGATGATTTGTATATTGCAAGACATAAAACTAGTATTGGCTAAAGGCAAATCAGAGTCCGAGGTCCAGTGTTGTATAATAAACAGCCCCGTGAAATAAAAGAAGCAGGCTCTGTGTCTATTTTTAAGTCAAAACTAAGGAATTTACTTTTAACAGTCTTAATTGTTCTTTTAATCATTAGTACTTTGTTCTTAGATTTTAATCTGGCTTATTTTTATGTCTTTTACTACTGATACTACAATGTAGTTTTTAAAACCAAGTATCCTAATTCAAAATGGGTTCTGAGTCTGTACATATTTGTTGGGACTTATTTATTGAAATCTTATGACTATCTGATTTTTACTACATATCCTATTTTTTTTAGAACTGTCTTATTTTTATTTTATTGCCTGTACGTATTTTTATATACTTATTTATTGATAATTTATGACTATTTGGATTTCTATTTGAAGCTCATTTTACCTATGACTGTCTACTTTTATACATAGTTTCAAATAGTTTCCTATGGTATTTATATTGTTGCTATTTTTAATGATTTTGATATTCTTAACCTATACCAAGTTTTATGTATGACTTAAATTCAAATGTTTTATACTGATATGGCTACTTATGTAGAATACCCAATGTACAATTGGAAATAAAGGATTATTATTATTATTATTATTATTATTATTATTATTACTCTCTCTCTCTCTCTCTCTCTCTCTCTCTCTCTCTCTCTCTCTATATATATATATATCTCTCTCTCTCTCTCTCTCTCTCTCTCTCTCTCTCTCTCTCTATATATATATATATATATATTATAGAACTTTTTTCTTTCTTCGATAAACTTATAATAACTATTATTTACAAATTAACTTCTATCTTCATACACCTGCCAACAATAAAATTGCAGAAAATTTCTTCTTTACTCAAGGGGTTAACTATTGTACTGTAATTGTTCAGTGCCTACTTTCATATTGGTAAGGGTAGAAGACTCTTTAGCTATGGTAGGCAGCTCTTCTAGGAGGACACTCCAATATCAAACCATTGTTCTCTAACCTTGGATAGTGCCATAGCCTTTGTACCATGGTCTCTCAACTCCCTGGGCTAGAGTTTCCTTGCTTGAGGTACAATCAGATACACTATTTTATCTGTTTCCTTATTTCCTTTCCTTACTGGGCTATTTTCCTTGTTGGAGCCCGTGGCCTTATAGCGTCCTGCATTTGCAACTAGTGCTGAAGCTTGCCTAATAATAATAATAATAATAATAATAATAATAATAATAATAATAATAATAATAATGCTCCAAGAGCGCTACTTTTTCGAACTTTTTATAATCTCCTACGGGGTGCTTAACAGCAAGAGCCTGCGTCTTGCACATTGCAACTAACATCAACAAACAAAACAAATTTTTATCTTGATACATTTTTTTTCGTGGTCGCTTGTTAGGAACAAAGCTTGCAAACAATTATTTCTTGAAAATAGACAAAATTCACTATTGCAGATTTGCTGAACAAGAGTAGCTTGTGAATATTGCTCGAAACCATATTGGTGTATCTATGCTTAGTCGGTAATTGTGATTGTAAAAATTTCAAAAAATTTAATAATAAACTAATAAATGCCAAAATCTCCCTATCTCTAAACGAATAAAAATTGTATAAAAGAATTTAAAAAGTTATTTTCGGTAGATACCAAAGATTCACTCCAACAAAACAGGCTTCTCTTAAAAGATAAAGAAGAGAATATAATGAAATAGTAACATTGTATTGTCAACATTATTTTTTATTTGAAAAAAAATTACTAAATATTCAGAACCAAAAATTTCGCTGTTAACTCTAAACGAATTAAAATAGAAAGATAAAGATAAAGAACAGAAGAGAATAAGATGATAACATTGTACTATAAACAATATTTGAAAAAAAAAAAATAAATATTCAGTACCAAAAATTTCACTGATAAACGTAAACGAATAAAAAAAAAATGAAAAAAAAATAGAAAACAGTAATTTTAAGTAGATACCAAATATTTACTGCAATAAAACAAGCTCCTTTTAATAGATATATCTCAAAACGAATGAAATAGTACCAAGAACTAGAAAACAGTAATTTTCAGTAGATACACTTGAAATTTGCAGTAAAAAGCGGTACTAATCCCAGAATAAATGTTGCCAGGCATTTACCGTTGAAAAAAAAAAAAAAAACGGATCTATTGACGTTGAAGAGTGATACAGTATTATGATCACCACCCCGTAAACCATAACAAATTAGGGTAAAAATTACGGTCGCCTGTATTTTATTGAGACAGATATAAACAGTATATTTTTACGAACTTCCTATTGCAATTACGCTTTTTTTTAACAATGAACTAAATATTTACTACAACAAAAAAAGACAAAGATAAAGATAAAAAGATAATAATAGTAGGGTTAAAACTACGGTCTCCTGTGTCTTATTGAAATGCAGATATAAACAGTATATTTTTACAAATTTCCTATTACAATTACGCTATTTTTTTAACAGTGAACTAAATATATACTACAACAAAAAGAGATAAAGATAAAGATAAAAAGATAATAACAAAATAGGGTAAAAATTACGGTCGCCTGCGTTTTACTGAGATACGGATAAGAACAGTATATTTTTACGAAATAACGATTAAAATTACGTTTTTTTAACAGTGCACTAAATATCTACGGCAAAAAAAAAAAAAAAAAAAAATTACGATCTCCTGTATATTATTGAAATACAGATAAGAACAGTATATTTTCACGAATTTCTGATTAAAATTATGTTTTTTTAACAACGAACTAAATATTTATTGCAATAAAAATGATAAAGATAAAGATAAAGATAGATAGAAAAATTACGGTCTCCTGTATTTTATTGAAGTACAGATGAGAACATTATATTTCTACGGAGAATTTCCGATTAATATTACGCTTTCCTTTAACAGTTTACTAAATATTTACTGCAACAGAAAAAGATAAAGATATAAAAATTACGGTCGCCTGTATATTATTGAAATAGATAAAAATCAGTATACTTTTACGAATTTCCGATTAAAATTACGCTTTTTTAACAGTGTAATAAATATTTGCTGCAAAAATAAGAAAGATAAAGATAAAGATAAAGATAAAGATAAAGAAAAGAATGAAAATGAAAAGCATGACGACACCCATTTCCAGCCTGGCGAGCTCACTTCCTTAATTTCTTTTCCGTGTTGATCGTAGACGCACATTCTCTCCTTCGCTCTTAAAGAAAGGATGAATGAACCTCCTTCTTAAGAGTCAAAGAGAGGTTCAATGGGCTTTTCTGCAGGAGGAGGAGGAGGGGGAGGAGGAAGAGGAGGAGGAAGATGGAAGAGGCCTGGGAATTAGAGTCTTAAGCAAGGAAGATGAGGAGAGAAGCAAGTAGGAAGAGAAGGGCCACTTCATTCAACTTTGAGCATTATGAAAAGCGGAAGATGGAAGTGGAATGTTTCTAAAGGATAAATGCATTCGGGCAGAGAAGAAACGACCAGCTGAATTCCTTTCCTGGTCTTATTTCAGGACTTTTGGGATTCAAAAGGTGTCGCTTTCGTATTTACTTTACCATTTCATTAGTTTCTCTTGGGATGATGAAGTGTTTTGAATTTTGTGTTATAAAATTATCGTTAAATTTTAGCAACTCTGTTCAAAATTTCCAATAAAATAAAAAACGGTAAATGCCTGGCAACATTTATTGCAGGGTTTTAAAGTTTTAAAAACCGGATATATTGACGTAAATGAGTGATTTTAAGATCAACAACCCGTAAAAGATAATAAAAAAGTAAGGTAAAATTACGTTCAGCGTGGTGATGATAACTGGCCAAACCCCAAACGTGAATAAGGACATATCTGAAAACTTTGTCCTACAGTGGACGAGAAACAGATGCATTTTTTTGTTGTTGCATAAGTGTAAATATATATATATATATATATATATACATATATATATATATATATAATATATATATATATATATATATATATATATTTATATATATATACACACATATATATATATATATATGTGTGTGTGCGCGTGTATGTACACACACACACATATATATATATATATATATACACATGCATATAAACTCAAACATATATATACATAATATATATATATATATATATATATATACTCTTGTTCTGTTTGATGCATGAAATTAAATAACGTCGAGATGAACCTTGCACTTGAAATCCGTCTCCCATTTGTATGTATTACATCTTGGAATCAGGAACTCGGAATTATGAACTATAATTTAGTGCCTCCATATATCAAATTCAAGCCCCTTGTAGTTTCTCAATTCTCAATAATGAATGCACCGACTACTTCAATGCCTTGAGTTAAGTCATTCTTACATTTAAGTACAGATATTAATCATCCTAATAACAATACAACAAGTGCAATTTTCAATGTTTACTTTAGGTAATCAGAGATAGCTAATGCTTGAAATATAACATGTACGGTTGGATACAAGAGTCCCTGGCACACCTCTCTCCGGGGAAGAGCACCTTGTCACATCTTTCCTTCGCGGAAAGTGACCAAACAGATAGTGTACGGCTTCAGGGCAATAAGGGTGTAGATTGGTGCATTTTCTCCGAGAGCGGTGTACCAAGAATTTCTGTGTCCAACTGTGCAAATAAACTGTGATTTTCTAGTAACGATTATCTGTAAAACTGTTGATAAATTCAAGTCTTTAAACGTTCAGAGATTAAGCCCATCTATAGACTACATCATTACACAAAAGTGTATGTACCTACATGCGTTGCTATTGTTGATCAAAACCTCTACAGCAAAAAAACTATGCTAAAGTAAAGATGGACCGGTAATATCTGCTAGTCCTAGTAAAAAAAGAAAACACATAACGTTTCCTTTAATAGGACAGTGGCCGCAATTGTGTGAGGTAGTCGGAGTCTACACAAACCTAAATACTTGACCTTATTTTTCATCGAATAATGAAGAAAACAATAATTCTCTCTCTCTCTCTCTCTCTCTCTCTCTCTCTCTCTCTCTCTCTCTCTCTCACACACACCTTTTTTTTAACTCCCTGTTTTTCTACGACACAGTCTTCGTATCCAAGTCTCTTCTATCTCTTTAAAATCCTATTTCTATCCATCCTTTCCCTTTTTTTTTATTCTCCCCTGTTTTTCTAGGACGCAGTCTTCGTATCCAACTTCCACTTCTTCCTCCCAAACTGTTGCAAGAATGTTAGGAATGTGGCCAGTGCCAAGCTGGGTCTGTAATAACGTCTTTTATTGTGGAACTTCTCCTCAAACGGCAACACCTCGCTGCGCCGCGAAAAAAACACTTTAAATGTCGGTCAATAGACACAGTAGAAGGAAGTTGTAGGTTGGTTTTCGCACGCAAACACAGACGAACAGACTTGTTTGCAAACACAGACACACGGACATATTCACACAGGAAATCGCGCTCAAGCGCATATGTCCTTCCTTAACCGATGTTGAAGATAACGAGGGATAAAAAGAAAATTTCGCAACAAACCGGATTACTGTATATAAACATCATTTTATATATATATATATATATATATATATATATATATATATATATATATATATATATATATATATATATACACACATATACATATAAATATATATTATATACAATATATATATGTACATATATATTATTTATATAGGTGTGTATATCTACACACATACACACACAACACACACGCACACACACACACACACACATATATATATATATATATATATATTGTGTATACATATATGTGTGCTGTGTGTGTATGTGTGTAGATATACACACCTATATAAATAATATATGTATATATATATATATATATATATGCGTGTGTGTGTGTGTGTTGAGAACATTTCAAATTTCGTAAATGTATATCAATATAAAGAAACTTTATGATCACGCACGTATTTTAGAATAGATAGCAATGCATCCTATTCCTTAGAGAGACCAAAACTAATACCGCGCTGTTTCTAATGGTAATGAGAAATGGACATGACCATCTGGTAACAAGAACTGGCAAAGCGCTTGCAAGATAAGGGTCAATGGTGTATGCAAAAGGCATCTGTGAAGGCGGCGCATGAATATGCCGGTGCAACTGAAATGACTTGCGTGCGTTGATCCAGAGTTCGCTTATTAAGACCAACTGAGATTACGTAGAACTTCCAGCATATTCGGAATTGGGGTCAATTGCTGTTATTGCAAATATATGCAAATAACAACTATTTTTAATATCCTTTCATGTATTATTAAATGCCTTTATAATTGATATTATCTACAAATGGAAACATAACAAATTATCTTACATTGGGGCCAATTGCTTTTATGGTAAATGTATGCAAATACCAACTTTTTTTAATATTTCATATATGAATTTATAAAAATATATAATTATTAAATGCCTTTATAATTGACATTATGTATAAATGGAAACATAACGGATGACAAATTATTCAATATTGGGGTCAATTGCTTTTATGGCAAATGTATGCAAACCGCAACTTTTTTTTAATATTATTACAAATAAGAATTTATTAAATATATGATTTATTAAATACCATTATAATTGAAATTATTATGTGCGTAAATGGAAATATAACGGATAACAAATTATCTTACATTAGGGTCAATTGACTTTATGGTAAATGTATACAAATAACAACTTTTTTAATATTATTTCATGTTAAAATTTATGAAAGATATGATTTATTAAATGCCTCTATAATTGACATTATCATATGAGTAAATGGAACATAACTGATTACAAATGATCTTATTTCGTAATTTAATTTTTGAAAACAAATTCTAATGTTATTGTCTTGTAATACCTTATAAATCATTAATTTCTATTAGTGTTTTTTTTTATCAATTTTGCGTTTTAATCATGTTCTTTTACAAAAAAAAAAAAAAAAAAAAAAACGAAGCATATAAGATAAATTGTTATCATTTATGTTTCCCTTGACTCGTATAATAATGCCAACATTCCTCTTCCGTTATGAAATAATAAATATAATAATAATCATGGCTGCCTTTGCATATTTCAGCTCAGATGTTACGACTTGCCGGGTTGATGCATTTGGCGCGGGGATTTGCTATTTTGTTTTCACAAATACTTATTGTGTTGGAATTAGCATTCATGAGAATTGTGGATGCGTCGATGAGCAAAGATCTGGCGGTAATTTTAGTGTTCTGGAAGCGTTTTAAACGTAATAGATGTTGTCTTTGCAAAGATTTGGTAGTAATTTTAGTGTTCTGGAAGCGTTTTAAACGTAATAGATGTTGTCTTTGCAAAGATTTGGTAGTAATTTTAGTGTTCTGGAAGCGTTTTAAACATAATAGATGTTGTCTTTGCAAAGATTTGGTAGTAATTTTAGTGTTCTGGAAGCGTTTTAAACGTAATAGATGTTGTCTTTGCAAAGATTTGGTAGTAATTTTAGTGTTCTGGAAGCGTTTTAAACGTTATAGATGTTGTCTTTGCAAAGATTTGACAGTAATTTTAGCGTTCTGGAAGCGTTTTAAACGTAATAGATGTTGTCTTTGCAAAGATTTGGCAGTAATTTTAGTATTCTGGAAGCGTTTTAAACGTTATAGATGTTTTCTTTGCAAAGATTTGGCAGTAATTTTAGTGTTCTGGAAGAGTTTTAAACGTTATAGATGTTGTCTGCAAAGATTTGGCAGTAATTTTAGTGTTCTGGAAGAGTTTTAAACGTAATAGATGTTGTCTTTGCAAAGATTTGGCAGTAATTTTAGCGTTCTGGAAGCGTTTTAAACGTAATAGATGTTGTCTTTGCAAAGATTTGGCGGTAATTTTAGCGTTCTGGAAGCGTTTTTAAACGTAATAGATGTCGTCTTTGCAAAGATTTGGCAGTAATTTTAGTGTTCTGGAAGCGTTTTAAACGTTATAGATGTTGTCTTTGCAAAGATTTGGCAGTAATTTTAGTGTTCTGGAAGCGTTTTAAACGTAATAGATGTTGTCTTTGCAAAGATTTGGCAGTAATTTTAGTATTCTGGAAGCGTTTTAAACGTTATAGATGTTTTCTTTGCAAAGATTTGGCAGTAATTTTAGTGTTCTGGAAGAGTTTTAAACGTTATAGATGTTGTCTGCAAAGATTTGGCAGTAATTTTAGTGTTCTGGAAGAGTTTTAAACGTAATAGATGTTGTCTTTGCAAAGATTTGGCAGTAATTTTAGCGTTCTGGAAGCGTTTTAAACGTAATAGATGTTGTCTTTGCAAAGATTTGGCGGTAATTTTAGCGTTCTGGAAGCGTTTTAAACGTAATAGATGTCGTCTTTGCAAAGATTTGGCAGTAATTTTAGTGTTCTGGAAGCGTTTTAAACGTTATAGATGTTGTCTTTGCAAAGATTTGGCAGTAATTTTAGCGTTCTGGAAGCGTTTTAAACGTAATAGATGTTGTCTTTGCAAAGATTTGGCAGTAATTTTAGTGTTCTGGAAGCGTTTTAAACGTTATAGATGTTGTCTTTGTAAAGATTTGGCAGTAATTTTAGTGTTCTGGAAGCGTTTTAAACGTAATAGATGTCGTCTTTGCAAAGATTTGGCAGTAATTTTAGTGTTCTGGAAGCGTTTTAAACGTTATAGATGTTGTCTTTGCAAAGATTTGGCAGTAATTTTAGCGTTCTGGAAGCGTTTTAAACGTAATAGATGTTGTCTTTGCGAAGATTCGGCAGTAATTTTAGTGTTCTGGAAGCGTTTTAAACGTTATAGATGTTGTCTTTGCAAAGATTTGGCAGTAATTTTAGCGTTCTGGAAGCGTTTTAAACGTAATAGATGTCTTTGCGAAGATTCGGCAGTAATTTTAGTGTTCTGGAAGCGTTTTAAACGTTATAGATGTTGTCTTTGTAAAGATTTGGCAGTAATTTTAGTGTTCTGGAAGCGTTTTAAACGTAATAGATGTCGTCTTTGCAAAGATTTGGCAGTAATTTTAGTGTTCTGGAAGCGTTTTTAAACGTTATAGATGTTGTCTTTGCAAAGATTTGGCAGTAATTTTAGCGTTCAGGAAGCGTTTTAAACGTAATAGATGTTGTCTTTGCGAAGATTCGGCAGTAATTTTAGTGTTCTGGAAGCGTTTTAACCGTTATAGATGTTGTCTTTGTAAAGATTTGGCAGTAATTTTAGCGTTCTGGAAGCGTTTTAAACGTAATAGATGTTGTCTTTGCGAAGATTCGGCAGTAATTTTAGTGTTCTGGAAGCGTTTTAAACGTTATAGATGTTGTCTTTGTAAAGATTTGGCAGTAATTTTAGTGTTCTGGAAGCGTTTTAAACGTAATAGATATTGTCTTTGCAAAGATTCGGTAGAAATTTTAGTGTTATGGAAGCGTTTTAAACGTTATAGATGTTGTCTTTGTAAAGATTTGGCAGTAATTTTAGTGTTCTGGAAGCGTTTTAAACGTGATAGATGTTGTCTTTGCAAAGATTTGGCAGTAATTTTAGTGTTCTGGAAGCGTTTTAAACGTTATAGATGTTGTCTTTGCAAAGATTTGGCAGTAATTTTAGCGTTCTGGAAGCGTTTTAAACGTAATAGATGTTGTCTTTGCAAAGATTTGGCAGTAATTTTAGCGTTCTGGAAGCGTTTTTAACGTAATAGATGTTGTCTTTGCAAAGATTTGGCAGTAATTTTAGCGTTCTGGAAGCGTTTTAAACGTAATAGATGTTGTCTTTGCAAAGATTTGGCAGTAATTTTAGTGTTCTGGAAGCGTTTTAAACGTTATAGATGTTGTCTTTGCAAAGATTTGGCAGTAATTTTAGCGTTCTGGAAGCGTTTTTAAACGTAATAGATGTTGTCTATGCAAAGATTTGGCAGTAATTTTAGTGTTCTGGAAGCGTTTTAAACGTAATAGATGTTGTCTATGCAAAGATTTGGCAGTAATTTTAGTGTTCTGGAAGCGTTTTAAACGCTATAGATCTTGTCTTTGCGAAGATTCGGTAGTAATTTTAGAGTTATGAAAGTGTTTTAAACGTAATAGATGTTGTCTTTGCAAAGATTTGGCAGTAATTTTAGTGTTCTGGAAGCGTTTTAAACGTAATTGATGTTGTCTTTGCGAAGATTCGGCAGTAATTTTAGTGTTCTGGAAGCGTTTTAAACGTAATAGATGTTGTCTTTGCAAAGATTTGGCAGTAATTTTAGTGTTCTGGAAGCGTTTTAAACGTAATAGATGTTGTCTTTGCAAAGATTTGGCAGTCATTTTAGCGTTCTGGAAGCGTTTTAAACGTAATAGATGTTGTCTTTGCAAAGATTTGGCAATCATTTTAGCATTCTGGAAGCGTTTTAAACGTAATAGATGTTGTCTTTGCAAAGATTTGGCAGTCATTTTAGCGTTCTGGAAGCGTTTTAAACGTAATAGATGTTGTCTTTGCAAAGATTTGGCAGTCATTTCAGCGTTCTGGAAGCGTTTTAAACGTAATAGATGTTGTCTTTGCAAAGATTTGGCAGTAATTTTAGCGTTCTGGAAGCGTTTTAAACGTAATAGATGTTGTCTTTGCAAAGATTTAGCAGTAATTTTAGCGTTCTGGAAGCGTTTTAAACGTAATAGATGTTGTCTTTGCAAAGATTTGGCAGTAATTTTAGCGTTCTGGAAGCGTTTTAAACGTAATAGATGTTGTCTTTGCAAAGATTTGGCAGTAATTTTAGCGTTCTGGAAGCGTTTTAAACGTAATAGATGTTGTCTTTGCAAAGATTTGGCAGTAATTTTAGCGTTCTGGAAGCGTTTTAAACGTAATAGATGTTGTCTTTGCAAAGATTTGGCAGTAATTTTAGCGTTCTGGAAGCGTTTTAAACGTAATAGATGTTGTCTTTGCAAAGATTTGGCAGTAATTTTAGCGTTCTGGGAGCGTTTAAAACGTAATAGATGTTGTCTTTGCAAAGATTTGGCAGTAATTTTAGCGTTCTGAAAGCGTTTTAAACGTAATAGATGTTGTCTTTGCAAAGATTTGGCAGTAATTTTAGTGTTCTGGAAGCGTTTAAAACGTTATAGATGTTGTCTTTGCAAAGATTTGGCAGTAATTTTAGCGTTCTGGAAACGTTTTAAACGTAATAGATGTTGTCTTTGCAAAGATTTGGCAGTAATTTTAGCGTTCTGGAAGCGTTTTAAACGTAATAGATGTTGTCTTTGCAAAGATTTGGCAGTAATTTTAGCATTCTGGAAGCGTTTTAAACGTAATAGATGTTGTCTTTGCAAAGATTTGGCAGTAATTTTAGCGTTCTGGAAGCGTTTAAAACGTTAATAGATCTTGTCTTTGCAAAGATTCGGTAGTAATTTTAGTGTTATGGAAGCGTTTTAAACGTTATAGATGTTGTCCTTGCAACGATTTGGCAGTAATTTTAGTGTTCTGGAAGCGTTTTAAACGCTATAGATGTTGTCTTTGCAAAGATTCGGTAGTAATTTTAGAGTTATGGAAGCGTTTTAAACGTTATAGATGTTGTCTTTGCAAAGATTTGGCAGTAATTTTAGTGTTCTGGAAGCGTTTTAAACGTAATAGATGTTGTCTTTGCGAAGATTTGGCAGTAATTTTAGTGTTCTGGAAGCGTTTTAAACGTAATAGATGTTGTCTTTGCGAAGATTCGGCAGTAATTTTAGTGTTCTGGAAGCGTTTTAAACGTTATAGATGTTGTCTTTGCAAAGATTCGGCAGTAATTTTAGTGTTCTGGAAGCGTTTTAAACGTAATAGATGTTGTCTTTGCAAAGATTTGGCAGTAATTTTAGTGTTCTGGAAGCGTTTTAAACGTAATAGATGTTGTCTTTGCAAAGATTTGGCAGTAATTTTAGCGTTCTGGAAGCGTTTTAAACGTAATAGATGTTGTCTTTGCAAAGATTTGGCAGTAATTTTAGTGTTCTGGAAGCGTTTTAAACGTAATAGATGTTGTCTTTGCAAAGCTTTGGCAGTAATTTTAGCGTTCTGGAAGCGTTTTAAACGTAATAGATGTTGTCTTTGCAAAGATTTGGCAGTAATTTTAGCGTTCTGGAAGCGTTTTAAACGTAATAGATGTTGTCTTTGCAAAGATTTGGCAGTAATTTTAGCGTTCTGGAAGCGTTTAAAACGTTATAGATGTTGTCTTTGCAAAGATTTGGCAGTAATTTTAGCGTTCTGGAAGCGTTTAAAACGAAATAGATGTTGTCTTTGCAAAGATTTGGCAGTAATTTTAGCGTTCTGGAAGCGTTTTAAACGTAATAGATGTTGTCTTTGCAAAGATTTGGCAGTAATTTTAGCGTTCTGGAAGCGTTTTAAACGTAATAGATGTTGTCTTTGCAAAGATTTGGCAGTAATTTTAGCGTTCTGGGAGCGTTTTAAACGTAATAGATGTTGTCTTTGCAAAGATTTGGCAGTAATTTTAGCGTTCTGAAAGCGTTTTAAACGTAATAGATGTTGTCTTTACAAAGATTTGGCAGTAATTTTAGCGTTCTGGAAGCGTTTAAAACGTTATAGATGTTGTCTTTGCAAAGATTTGGCAGTAATTTTAGCGTTCTGGAAGCGTTTTAAACGTAATAGATGTTGTCTTTGCAAAGATTTGGCAGTAATTTTAGCGTTCTGGAAGCGTTTTAAACGTAATAGATGTTGTCTTTGCAAAGATTTGGCAGTAATTTTAGCATTCTGGAAGCGTTTTAAACGTAATAGATGTTATCTTTGCAAAGATTTGG
This sequence comes from Palaemon carinicauda, assembly GCF_036898095.1. Taxonomy (NCBI): domain Eukaryota; kingdom Metazoa; phylum Arthropoda; class Malacostraca; order Decapoda; family Palaemonidae; genus Palaemon; species Palaemon carinicauda. Next base: position 184,578,270 of record NC_090729.1, on the reverse strand, counting down.
CAGTAATTTTAGCGTTCTGGAAGAGTTTAAAACGTTATAGATCTTGTCTTTGCAAAGATTCGGTAGTAATTTTAGTGTTATGGAAGCGTTTTAAACGTTATAGATGTTGTCTTTGCAACGATTTGGCAGTAATTTTAGTGTTCTGGAAACGTTTTAAACGTATTAGATGTCTTTGCAAAGATTTGGCAATAATTTTAGTGTTCTGGAAGCGTTTTAAACGTTATAGACGTTGTCTTTGCAACGATTTGGCAGTAATTGCAATGTTCTGGAAGCGTTTTAAACTTTATAGATGCTGACTGAGCAAAGATTTGGCAGTCATTTTAGTCATTTAGAAACGCCTTAAACGTTATATATAGTGCCTGAGCAAAGTTTTGGCAGTAATTGTAGTCACCTGGAAGCGTTTTGAATGTTAATGCTGTAATGCCAGTTGACTAAACTAATAAATCATCATCATCATCTCCAATGCCTATTGAGGCAAAGCGCCTCGATTAGATTTCGCCAGTCATCTCTATGTTGTGCTTTCAATTTAATATTTTTCCAGTCATCATCTATAAAGCGTGAAATAGATGATATACTAATAAATCAAACAACAACATCTTGAGATCCTCAAAATTCTGCATACGAAAAGCTGGTAATAATGACATCGCACCATGGCCGTAACTCAAATACTGAGAGAGAGAGAGAGAGAGAGAGAGAGAGAGAGAGAGAGAGACCTAAGCAAGCGTAAATAGATTGCTTTTTATGCTAAGCCAAATTTGTTACGAAAAAAATATCAACAAAACTGCGAACATCTTTGGTTGGACGGTCACCATTGTCTCATTATATCGGAGAGAACAAAGTTGACACCGAAAAATCCTGGGATTTTTCCTTTTGTAACGTGATTTTTTACTCATACGAAATTTAATCAAAATGGATTAGAGCATTGGACATATACGGGTTCCAGTATAAAAGTTTAAAGGCCACTCATGAATGGCAGAGGCAAGGGACAATGACACTGCCCTAGCTAGCAGAACAATGTCCTAGAGACTAACCATATGTAGATATGGTCAGTACCCAAGACCACTCTCCATCCAAGAGGGACAAGGTGGGATCTGGCAATAGATGCCGGTGACTCAGGCTCCCCCAAAACCCCCATCCTTAGCTCACAATGATGGTTATGTTGCAGCCACCAAAGGAACTAACGAGTTTGAGCGGGACTTAAACCCCTGTGGGGCAATCACGTCAAGGACGTTACCACAAAGACCACCACAATCAGTATTGAATGAAATCCAAAACCAAATATCAATCATTTAAACTTAAGAGTAAGCATGTATTATGCATATAGAATTTTATATACATAAAATCATAAACGTATTCCAGTTAATTTTATCTTTTAAAGCGGTGGCAGTAAAATGTTTTAGATTAAAAACCATATTAACGAGATCGTAATTGCCAAATGAGCTCATGTAGAGAATTGGTTAATTCAAAGAAATATTTGAATTGGTGTTTCAGTTTGTGGAGAAAAATAAGGGATATTATTTGTAATTCTGAGGCTGTAATGATAATCAGTATTACTCTCTCTCTCTCTCTCTCTCTCTCTCTCTCTCTCTCTCTCTCTCTCTCTTGGGTATGTGTGTATGTGAACTTTAATACATGTGTGTTTAAAGCCTACT
>NC_090729.1:184567099-184573618 GCF_036898095.1 Palaemon carinicauda | reverse complement strand
TTTGCCTTTTATTTTACCCTTTTATAGTACTTTTGTCTTTTTAAGCCACCTGATATCTATATTTATGTATGAGCACACGCATACCATACGTATATATATATATATATATATGTGTGTGTGTGTGTGTTTTCATATATATGTATATATTCGTGCGTTTGAGTATATACAGTATAATATATATATATATATATATATATGTGTGTGTTTGTGTGTGTGAGTACGTGTTTATTTATTCACACGTGAATACCACGTAGTACCTAATAAACATTCACACTCTAAGCCTTACAACCTCACGAGAAATTCCTTTACCTTTTGACTAAAAAAACAGTAAGGCGAACTCTCCCTTCCATAAATATGACTTTATATGAACACAAATTCTGACCTGTCCGAAGTCAAAGCCTCTCATTTTTCACATGAGCTCGGACGCAGAGTTACTCTATATCTTATTTTTTTTTTTCACTTTTTTATGAAAGTTAAGCATGAGTGATGGGCACGCTGAATTTGGGGTAGAAATAGAAGGTGACTTTTCGTTTCATTGCGAGGTTTACTTTCCAAAAATGTACCATTTAGTCATTACAAGAGATAATGAGCAAGCCTATTTACTATCTACTAGTGCAGGCGACCCGTCAAAAATTACGGCTAAATATATTTAGATAGATATGCACACACACACGCAAACACACACACACACACAACCCTTCCCACCCCCTCCCTCTTTCCTAACTACAACCCGTTGGTTCGGCAATTGGTGGGAGATTGTGGTTTCTGATTGTACATCTAGTAGTACCCCCTCTCGCTAGGGTATGACTACTCCCTCTTTCCCTGCTGCTCAGCGAGACACGAAAGACTTATATTTAGGTATATAGCTAGACATTTGGTCTTTATTATATAGGGGACTATTAATTGCCTACAAAAATAACTAATGTATGTATGTATGTATGGTTTAATACATGTCATATGTAGCTTAAGATTTCAATATTTGCAAGCGTATTCCTGATATATCTAACTTTAACGATCTCAGGTACTTCATGTAAAAAGCCTTATGATGTTTATTTTTCATAGAGAAATCCCAATTTAAGACTATGAAGCGTGAAGTAGGAGATGATGAATTAAGAAGTATTGATATAAAAGCTCAAGATAGAGACGACTGGCGAAATCTAATCGAGGTTTTTTGTCAAAAGGCGTAGGAGGAGATGATGATGAATTTAGAATTATTTCACATAACTTTTATCATTACTTTACTCGAATATGAAAACAGTTGCATTGATATTTATGAAACTATTATTACGAGTATATTGTTATATATCACACTGTAGTTAGGTAATACAATATCTACTAAAATTACCTTGAATATAAGATAAGTGAAGCATCGTATATTCAGAACATGTCATGAATAAAATAGAAATACAATGACTTGTGATGTATTATGAATAATATGTTATTGATCGCCAATCTGCAACTCTAAATTATTCATCACCAATGACGTCAACTCGAGAAAGAAATCAAATGGCATTTTCTGTACCAAGAAAAGATGTTAAATGAATGGCCGTTAATATATGCTACTATTGTACGCCACCTGTCAAAATTGTCGGGTCGATGTTTATATAGAAATGCACACGCACACATACATACTCACACGCAGATTGAACCCTTCCTATCCTCTCTCCCTTTCTTTACTACAACCCACTGGAGAATGTAGTTTCCAAGTGTAAGTCTGGGGGGATCTCCTCTCACCAGGGTATGACTACTTTCTCTCCATCTTGATCGTTCCAGGAAAGTAATATATATGTGTTAAGCCTTGTATGGAAATATGTAGAAGTATGTGTTTAATACAGTGAGAATATTGACATTTTTAAGATTACTATGAATATCATAAAGTGTTGTGCGTGAACACTGAACTCTGTTACAGGTGACGTGTGTTAAGTCTGATATCATCAGCCGTTATGAGTCCAGTGCAGAGTAAAGGCCTCAGACATGTCCTTCCATTTACGTCTGTTTTTGGATTTTCTGTGCCAGTCCACACCCGCAAACTTTCTTAGCTCATCAATCCATTGCCTTCTCTCCCTTCCCCTGCTTCTTTTGCAACTTCTAGGGACACGTTCTGTTATTCTTAATGCCCATCTATTGCCTGTCATTCTCATTATTTGTCCTGACCATGTCCATTTCTTTTTCGTACAAGTTAGAATGTCCTTCACTTTAGTTTTCTTTCGTATCTATGTTGCTCTTTTTCTGTCTCTTAGTGTCAATTCCATCATAGTTCTTTCTGTAGCTCCTATATTGTAAGTATGAATTATCCTGAATAACATTTTAAAAATCTGTGTGAATGAATGTATTTCCTATGCTTATCCTGAAACATTTTTAAAATATATATGAATGAATGTATTTCGTAATCATATCCTGAATAATATTTTAAAAATCTATACGAAAGAATGTATATCCTAAGGATATCCTGAATAACAATAGGAAATTCTATGTGAAATGGATGTATATCCTAAGCATATCCTGAATAAAATTTGGAAAACCCATGTGAAAAATTATGTATCAAAACAATATCCTTATGAAATTATGTAAAAACATGTGACGTGACAGGAAATTCAGTTAGGAACATAATCAGAAAGAATAAAAGGTATAAGGTTATTCATTCCATGTTTCTTTGCTCAAACAACGGTCAAAGATCGACTACATTAGTCATTATGATCTGTGACTTCTTTATGCGTTGATCGTAAAATATCTCACGATGTTCAATGAAGAGGACGTGTACATTACTCAGCAGTGTCCAGAGCGCTGTATGATTTATGGAGAGAGAGAGAGAGAGAGAGAGGAGAGAGAGAGAGAGAGAGTCGTGATGATAAGTGACATTGAAGCCTAAGTGATTCTAAAGGTATAGAGTACTATGTGAAGAGAGAGAGAGAGAGAGGAGAGAGAGAGAGAGAGAGAGATCATGTTTCTAAGTGTTATTGAAGTCTAAGTAATTCAAAATTGTATTGAATATTACGTGACTAGAGAGAGAGAGAGAGAGAGAGAGAGAGAGAGATCATGTTTTTAAGTGTTATTGGAGTCTAAGTAATTCAAAACTGTATTAAGTATTACGTGGAGAGAGAGAGAGAGAGAGAGAGAGAGAGAGAGAGATAATTTTGTAAGTGTTATTGAAGTTTCGGTAATTCAAAATTAAATTGAGTATTAGGTGACGAGAGAGAGAGAGAGAGAGAGAGAGAGAGAGAGAGAGAGATAATTTTCTAAGTGTTATTGAAGTGTCAGTAATTCAAATTGTATTGAGTATCAGGTGACTAGAGAGAGAGAGAGAGAGAGAGAGAGAGAGTAGAATTATTCGTCCAGGACCAGTACCTGAAGGATTTATGATCAGTTCCAAGCGAGCACACACACACACATACACACAATGGATCCCCTGATAAGTAATGTTAATTCAACCTCTCCCCGAAGTAATGTAATAGATAGGCTACGCAATAATCCAATATACAACATGGCAGTTATCTGTACGAATCGTAATCGTAAACTATAGGACGAAAGATTATTGCTTCCTAACACGAAACTTAAAGCCGTAGTTTACGGTCAACTATATGAAAGTGTTCAATTTTGTGGTCTGTCCCAGACCGGGATTTATCATTGATATGTAAAACCTGTTGTTATTTTCAGTGTGTCGTCTTTATGCGATTGTTTTTATGCTTGACTTTGGTATTGTTTCTGGCAGATTTTTCTGTGTGTGTTTGTTTGTTGGTTATCTGTCCCAGACCGTAATTTATCACTGATATACATTTGTAAAACCTGTTGTTATTTTCAGTTTGTCGTCTTTATGCGATTGTATTTGTTTGATTTTGGTATTGTTTTTGGTAGATTTCTTTCCCAGTCCCTCGAGTAGGGGCAAAGAGGGTAGTCATACCCTGATGAGAAGGAGTTTTGAAATAGGGAAGTGGGGGAGAAAGGTTGAATCTGTGTATATGCATATCTATATAATTATTTAGCCGTCATTTTTAACGGGTCGCGTACGCTATTATTTTTTATACAAAATTTAATAAGCCGGTTTTGCTTTTTGTTTTTCAAATTGTATGCATTTTAAGAGGCCATACCACCCCGTGACATTTCTCTTTTTCTTGTTTTATTCGGGAATATTTCCCCTTGCAAAACTTCCTGTTACTCCCATGATTTCCCTCTTGGCACCTGTCACCTTCAGCAACCCATTTTTCAACTTGGCACCGCTTGAGATTCTGTGCATACGAGGTGGAAATATTTACCAGCAGAAGAGTCTTTATTCTTATTGCCTGGCTTGAGAGCCATAAGTCTTAGTTCGTGCTCTCAAGATAAAGCTATCATAGGGTGATTTAGGAGGTCGGTTTACAATTGAGTGTTTCAGTCAAGAAATCGTTATTGAAAAATGTCAATTTTCAATCGCGAGTTTTGCAGTATTACAAATGGCGCTTGTCATATTTCTTGACTGAAACACTCAAGTGTAATTAATATCTTTTGAAAATAATGGACTCCTTATATTAACAAACATTTTCTCTATGCCATTGGCTTACCGATAGTTCTTAGCTTAACAAATACATATTCTATATCTTTTATTAGCAAGTTCTCCTTGGATTGATTGGTGTAGGCGTAAATGCATCAATGTAATAAACGTGTTGTGTAAATTATGAGAATTAGGGAAAGTATGTGAAAGTACACATGTCATGGAAGGTTTCCTTCAGGGGATAATCTGGAAATCATTAAGATAAAGTTGGTAGAAACTTTTGTGTTTTTACTTCAAGGGCCATCCCTTCGTATGTGAAATAAGTGCTCTCTCTCTCTCTCTCTCTCTCTCTCTCTCTCTCTCTCTCTCTTTATATATATATATATATATATATGTATTATATTATATTATATATATATATATATATATATATATATTGATAAGTTTGTTTGGGTGTACGTGTTTGTATGTGCATATTTATGTGTGTATGTAAATGCATGCTGAAATATTCATAAAATACTCTACACACATAAATTTATATAAGATATTCCATAAATGCACCCTAATCTTCATTTTCCAAACGGTCTCCACGCCACGGCAAATGCACAAACTCTATATTGGATATCAACAATGCAGTTACTAGCCAGTTGAGTTTACGAAAAGGATAAGGGGCTTTATCTGAGAGAGGGTTAGGATGTATATTCGGATAAGACTGTATTTATGTGATCACAATATCTCACCCCGAGAGAGAGAGAGAGAGAGAGAGAGAGAGAGAGAGAGAGGCTATCTTTTCTTATTATTTTGTTTCTTAATTTATTCATGGTAATTCTGACGTCTCTTGGATGAAGGTTACTTGGTGGATTTATGTTCTAATTATAATTGGAAAATAGTTATATTTAACATTTCAGTGGAATTATTCATAACTTTTGTTTTTGAATATTTAGAATTTCACTTTTCCAAAAGTTTCATTATGAATACAGTTTTATTTACTATTACGGGGGGGGGGGGGGGTTTCCGAAAATCCACAAGCTAAGGTGGATTTATTTCCTTAATTCCTTTCTGCGTGAGGATACCTTAATGTGGTGAAAGGGTTAACGTATCGCCATGATCAGCAAAGCTATACTAGTCAGGGTCACTCATACTAGGTTGGTTTGCTGTGAGCGATCAGACGAAAATCCCATCATCACCAATCCGCACTAGCGAACGTGATGATGAAAACTGGCCTTTGTCCTGCAGTGGAGTAGAAACGGCTCTATTTGTTGTTGTTGTTCTTTTCTTTGTCCTGCAGTGGACTGGAAACGGCTCTATTTGTTGTTGTTGTTGTTTTCTTTGTCCTGCAGTGGACTGGAAACGGCTCCATTTGTTGTTGTTGTTGTTTAATATAAATCCATTCCATGATAAAAATAATAGCTTGTATTATTTAGATTATTCCTCCAAGGAGCATCACTAAGGATAAGTGTCCTAAAGGATGTTGTGCCATCAACAGATATAAAGCAAAATAACAATTCCTAGAAAGCGCTATCACTGGATTTTATAGTTGTGGACATACATTCACTATCCGTGAGACAGTGGGACTCCACAGGTGTAACTAAATGATACAGTTGGGTCTTTATTCAGTGGAAAAACACTTATCAGTTCGGTTTTGATTGAGCCTTAGAGTTAGCAACGCTTAAAGCGATGACTGTGTGTTCTATTGGACACAAATCCCGGTTTTAATCATATTGAAAATAGTATGTTAAGAGTCTTTTGTAGATAATGGCATATGATATATATAATTACAATATCTCAGTTATTTAAGATAAAGTATTACAGAAGCTTTTAAGAGTTTATATGTACATGATATTTTTCTAGAACGTGATAAGGAGGTTTATTTTCTTCTATTTCACGTTTTGTCTGTCGAGCTTCCGGTAAATCTCATATACTTTGATTCACTCAAGAGTCGAAAATATATCGCATATCGATATTCTCAACAACTGCCTCATCTCTCTCTCTCTCTCTCTCTCTCTCTCTCTCTCTCTCTCTCTCTCAACCGTAACGTTTATATCTTCCCTTAC
>NC_090729.1:184552099-184564599 GCF_036898095.1 Palaemon carinicauda | reverse complement strand
CCATCTGTCGACCAGATACCCAGTTCTCAATGTAAACAAAGACTCAATTTTTCTCTCTGTCGAGGTGTCGACAAGACGTACTTACTCGCTGTTGCTAAACTGGAGTTTTTTCACATCTAATTGGTGAAGTACTTGATTCTAGTTTTGAGCTTTCGCTGTGCAGGGTTTCTCTTCACAAATCCTTGAACTCTTTTTGATAACGGATTCTTTGTTGATGACTTTTTGATAGTTTTTTGAATTTCCCTTTGACCAATTCAAAATGGCTGACCCTTCACAAGTCCCCAAATTTAGGAAGTGCAATGCTAGGGACTGTTCAAGGCGTCTTCCGAAGGCTTCTATCGACCCTCACACTGTTTGTTCCAATTGTCGGGATAAAACCTGTCAATTGGAAGATCGGTGTGAGGAGTGCGTTGGCCTTTCGGAATTCGATTTTATCGAATTTCAAAAGTATACACGTAGGCTAGAGAGAGATAGAGTTAGGAGAAGTTCTTCTCGTTCTATTGATATATCCTCTCCTCATGCCCCACAACCTATTCCTTCCCCTGTAGTGGTTGCTCCTAACCCCCCTCCTGGCACTCAGGAACCATCGATGGCTGATATGATGCGTGCCATCCAGGCTCTGGGTGAGAGAGTTGAGTCCCTTGCTAGTGACCGTAATCAGCTCATGGCGGATGTGAAGGAGCTTAAGTGCAAAAGTGCATTGGGAAGTGCTAAAGTGCCGAGTGATAGTGTTGTGGATAGTGTTGCGCTTGAGGGTTCGTCTGTTCGTGCCTGTCGTCCTCCTAGTCCGGGACCTCTTGCAAGCTCCCAAGTCCAGGGGAGAAGCAATGTCGTACGACAAATGGGTTCGAGAGGCTTTAATCAGCGAACAGACGTTCCCTCCGTGGTATCGGGCGTATCTACCCAAGATCGCTCCTACCTAACTAAGACGAGAGAGCCCATTTATACCTCGTCTTCGGAAGGTGTTTCTCGCAAGAAACCCTGGACCAAGGTCTCACGACCGTTAAAACGCAAGTCGGTCCCTTCAGCGCAAGTCCAACGGCCCGGTTGTAGCCACTGGGTCAGTTCGGACTCGCTGCCGTCATCCGATGACTGCTCACCGCCTAAGAGAGGCAAAGCGGTACCGCTTCAGACAGTAACACCGTCTGTCGCTGCACCTGTTCCCGTAGACCCTAAGTGGTCTCTACTGCAAGACATGCAGTCTAAACTGACGTCTCTAATGCAGGACTTTCGTGTGGAGAAGGTTGCTGCCGCACCAGCTAGTGCAGCACCTAGCCTACAACCTTCCACACGATCGGTTGTGCGTCCTGTGGACGCTGAGGTAACCTTCTCACGCACACCAGTTGAGAGAGTTCCTCCACCCATGCGTTCCAGTGTGATCTGCCAGCCGCATGTTGACGTTAAGCGACGCACGGAGGTTGCCGTTGACGTTCGGGAGGTTCAACAACCGTCAGAGTTGCTTTGTTTTGACGCGGTGCGTCAACCTCCGCAACCCAGTGTGGTTTCCACTGCGCACCCACATCAGTCCAGACAGTCTGGAGTAGACGCTGTGCGTCCCCGTGCTGCCATGGTTGTTGCCAGCTCACAGACTGGGCAGCAGTTCCATGACGTTGCGTCCGGCTCAGTCACGCATGCACCCGTGCGACCGGACTCAGCGAACCAGCCGTTACCCACTCCGTTGCCGTTTCCTCATCAGTTGTCGGATGAGGGACTATCTGATGATGATGTTGCTGCACACATAGATGAACCACAATCAGATTTGGACGAGCCTAAGTCTACTCAACCCTCTTTGGACTTTAGGAAAGTTTTGGCCATTTTCAAAGAGCTGTTTCCGGACCAGTTTGTTTCTGTGGCTCCTCGTTCTCCGCCGTCAGAGTTTGTGTTAGGCATGCCGTCTACCACTCCTGCCTTTACTAGACTCGTCCTCGCACGCTCGTCCAAGAGAGCTTTGCGGGTGTTAGGAGAATGGTTGCAGTCCAAGAAGAGTTTAGGGAAGACAGCCTTTGCGTTTCCCCCTGCTAGACTCTCTTCTAGATCGAGCGTCTGGTATGCCACGGGAGAAGTTCTCGGCTTGGGAGTTCCTGCCTCTGCCCAGGGCGACTTCTCAAGTCTTGTAGACTCTCCCCGCCGCCTTGCCATGAGACGCTCAAAGATATGTTGGTCATCTTCGGACCTGGACCACCTTTTGAAAGGTATCTTTAGGGCCTTCGAAGTTTTTAACTTCTTAGACTGGTGTCTAGGAGCCCTAAGCAGAAAGATCTCTCCGACAGAGAAAGAGACTTCCTTGCTCATTATGTCCTGCATGGACAAGGCCGTACGTGATGGGTCTAATGAGCTTGCTGCATCATTTGTGTCCGGAGTCCTTAAAAAGCGTGAAAACCTATGCTCATTCCTTTCAGCTGGAGTTACACCGTGCCAGAGATCTGAGCTTCTTTTTGCTCCTCTTTCCAAGTGCCTTTTTCCAGAAGACCTGATTAAGGAAATAGCCGCTTCATTGGTGCAGAAGGACACTCACGATCTTGTTGCGTCCTCCGCTCGCAAAGCTACCCCTTTGCCTACCTTGTCAGCTAGACCAAGGATGGACACTCCAGGGTCCCGTTTTATTCCGCCCTTTCGTGGCAGAGCCTCCAGCAGAGGAGGTGCTCGTGCCGAAGGGAAACGAGGAAAGAAGAAAGGATCCAAGTCCTTTAAGGGCAGAGTCTGACTGCCCGCATCTTCAGACAGCAGTGGGAGCCAGACTCAAGAACTTCTGGCAGACCTGGGAGAAGAGAGGCGCAGATGCACAATCTGTGAAGTTGCTCAGAGAGGGGTACAAGATCCCTTTTGTACGGAAACCCCCTCTAGCAACGTCTCCCATCGATCTCTCTCCCAGGTACAGAGAGGAAGACAAGAGACGAGCCTTGAAACGGGAAGTGTCTCTTTTACTAGAGAAGGGAGCGGTGGTCAAAGTCTCGGACCTTCAATCTCCGGGATTCTACAACCGACTCTTCTTGGTGTCAAAGAAGACAGGAGGGTGGAGGCCGGTGCTAGACGTCAGTGCTCTGAATGTCTTTGTCACAAAGCAGACGTTCTCCATGGAGACCACAAAGTCAGTCTTAGCAGCGGTCAGAAGGGAAGACTGGATGGTCTCTTTAGACCTAAGGGACGCATACTTCCACGTCCCCATCCACCCGGACTCCCAACCTTTTCTGAGATTCGTTTTCGAAAAGGTTGTCTACCAGTTTCAAGCCCTGTGCTTTGGCCTAAGCACAGCTCCTCTTGTGTTTACGAGGCTGATGAGGAATGTAGCCAAATTCCTTCATTTATCGGACATCCGAGCCTCCCTCTATTTGGACGACTGGCTTCTCAGAGCTTCTTCCAGTCGTCGCTGTCTGAAGGATCTAAAGTGGACTCTAGATCTGACCAAGGAATTGGGTCTCCTTGTCAATATGGAAAAGTCACAACTGGTCCCATCCCAAACTATTGTGTATTTAGGGATGGAGATTCACAGTCTAGCTTTTCGGGCTTTTCCGTCGGCCCCCAGAATAAGCCAAGCCCAGTTATGCATCCAGAACATGCTGAAGAAGGAACAATGTTCAGTCAGGAAGTGGATGAGTCTGGTAGGGACGCTATCTTCCCTGGAACAATTTGTGTCATTAGGAAGACTACACCTCCGTCCTCTTCAATACCATCTAGCTTCTCACTGGAAAAAGGACAAGACGCTAGAAGCGGTCTCGATCCCCATTTCCGAAAAGATGAAGTCTTGCCTGACTTGGTGGAAGGACAGTATCAACCTAAGAGAGGGTCTTCCCCTGGCTGTTCAGACTCCTAACCACGTTCTCTTCTCGGACGCATCGGACGTAGGCTGGGGCGCGACATTAGACGGTCGGGAATGTTCGGGACTGTGGAACTCGAGTCAAAGGATCATGCATATCAACTGCAAGGAGCTGCTGGCAGTACATCTGGCCTTGAAAAGCTTCAGGTCTCTCCTTCGAGGCAAAGTGGTGGAAGTGAACTCGGACAACACCACTGCCTTGGCGTACATCTCCAAGCAAGGAGGGACCCACTCACTGACGTTGTACGAGATCGCAAGGGACCTGCTCATCTGGTCAAAAGGTCAAAACATATCACTAGTAACGAGGTTCATCCAAGGCAACTTGAATGTCATGGCAGACTGTCTCAGTCGGAAGGGGCAAGTAATTCCAACGGAATGGACCCTCCACAAGGATGTATGCAAGAGACTTTGGGCCACTTGGGGCCAACCAACCATAGATCTCTTTGCAACCTCGATGACCAAGAGGCTCCCAATTTATTGCTCACCAATCCCGGACCCAGCAGCAATACATATAGATGCCTTTCTCCTAGATTGGTCGCATCTAGATCTATACGCATTCCCACCGTTCAAGATTGTCAACAAGGTACTGCAGAAGTTCGCCTCTCACGAAGGGACAAGGTTGACGCTAGTTGCTCCCCTCTGGCCCGCGAGAGAATGGTTCACCGAGGTACTTCGATGGCTAGTAGACGTTCCCAGAAGTCTTCCTCTAAGGGTGGACCTTCTACGTCAGCCACACGTAAAGAAGGTACACCAAAGCCTCCACGCTCTTCGTCTGACTGCCTTCAGACTATCGAAAGACTCTCGAGAGCTAGAGGCTTTTCGAAGGAGGCAGCCAGTGCGATTGCTAGAGCAAGGAGAACATCCACCCTTAGAGTCTACCAATCGAAGTGGGAAGTCTTCCGAAACTGGTGCAAGTCAGTATCTGTATCCTCGACCAGTACCTCTGTAGCTCAAATAGCTGACTTTCTCTTATACCTGAGAAAAGAACGATCACTTTCAGCTCCCACTATCAAGGGCTACAGAAGCATGTTGGCATCGGTCTTCCGGCATAGAGGCTTAGATCTTTCCAACAATAAAGATCTTCAGGACCTCCTTAAGTCTTTTGAGACCACGAAGGAGCGTCGTTTGGTTACACCTGGTTGGAATTTAGACGTGGTACTAAGATTCCTCATGTCAGACAGGTTTGAGCCGCTACAATCAGCCTCCCTGAAAGATCTCACCTTAAAGACACTTTTCCTGGTATGCTTAGCCACAGCTAAAAGAGTCAGTGAGATTCATGCCTTCAGCAAGAACATCGGATTTTCGTCAGAAAAAGCTACATGTTCGCTACAACTTGGTTTTCTTGCCAAAAATGAGCTGCCTTCTCGACCTTGGCCGAAATCGTTCGATATTCCCAGCTTATCGAATATGGTAGGCAATGAACTAGAAAGAGTCTTATGCCCTGTGAGAGCTCTTAAGTTCTATTTAAAGCGAACTAAACCTTTACGAGGCCAATCTGAAGCTTTATGGTGTTCAGTTAAGAAACCATCTTTGCCTATGTCAAAGAATGCTTTATCCTACTTTATCAGACTGTTAATACGAGAAGCTCATTCACATCTGAGTGAGGAAGACCAAGCATTGCTTAAGGTGAGGACACACGAAGTTAGAGCTGTCGCAACTTCCGTGGCCTTTAAGCAAAATAGATCTCTGCGAAGTATAATGGACGCAACCTATTGGAGAAGCAAGTCAGTGTTTGCGTCATTTTATCTAAAGGATGTCCAGTCTCTTTACGAGGACTGCTACACACTGGGACCATTCGTAGCAGCGAGTGCAGTAGTGGGTGAGGGCTCAACCACTACAATTCCCTAATTCCATACCCTTTTAATCTTTCTCTTGAAATGTTTTTATTGTTGTTTTTTTGGGTTGTCCGGAAGGCTAAGAAGCCTTTCGCATCCTGGTTGATTTGGCGGGTGGTCAAAGTAATTTCTTGAGAGCGCCTAGATTAGGGGTTTTGATGAGGTCCTGTTGTATGGGTTGCAACCCTTGATACTTCAGATCCTAGGGGTCGATCAGCATCCTAAGAGGATCGCGAGGCTCCGTAAGGAAGACGTACTTAAAAGGCAGAGTAATTGTTCAAGTCGACTTCCTTACCAGGTACCTATTTATTTTGTTTTTGTTATTTAGATAACTTCTAAAATGAAATAAAAACTCTTAGCTCATAAAAGTGTAAACATATATTGCTGGTCTCTACCCACCCCCCTGGGTGTGAATCAGCTATATAATCACCGGCTAAGTTAAATATTGAAAAATGTTATTTTGATTATAAAATAAATTTTTGAATATACTTACCCGGTGATTATAAATTAAATGACCCTCCCTTCCTCCCCAATAGAGACGCAGTGGGACGAGGAGAAAATTGAGTCTTTGTTTACATTGAGAACTGGGTATCTGGTCGACAGATGGCGCTGTTGGGCACACCCGCAACCTGTGTAGCGATCGCTGGCGAGTTTTTACCGTAGAGTTGTCTGTCGAGCAACAGAGTTGCAGCTATATAATCACCGGGTAAGTATATTCAAAAATTTATTTTATTATCAAAATAACATTTTACTTGGGTTATGATTTTGTGAAATATTTTTTTTATGGGACTTTGATTTTATGAAATATATTTTTACTTGGGTTATGATATTGTGAAATATTTTTTTTATGGGACTTTGATTTTATGAAATATATTTTTACTTGGGTTATGATATTGTGAAATATTTTTTTTTATGGGACTTTGATTTTATGAAATATATTTTTACTTGGGTTATGATTTTGTGAAATATTTTTTTTATGGGACTTTGATTTTATGAAATATATTTTTACTTGGGTTATGATTTTGTGAAATATTTTTTTTATGGGACTTTGATTTTATGAAATATATTTTTACTTGGGTTATGATATTGTGAAATATTTTTTTTATGGGACTTTGATTTTATGAAATATATTTTTACTTGGGTTATGATATTGTGAAATATTTTTTTTATGGGACTTTGATTTTATGAAATATATTTTTACTTGGGTTATGATTTTGTGAAATATTTTTTTTTTTATTGGGGCTTTGATTTTATGAAATATATTTTTACTGGGGTTATGATTTTGTGAAATATATTTTTATTAGTGTTATGATTTAGTTAAATATGTTTTTATTGGGGTTATGGTTTTGTGAAATATATTTTTACTTGGGTTATGATTTTGCGAAGTATATTCCTTATTGGTGTTTTGATTTTGAGAAATATAATCTTATTGGGGTTATGATTTTGTGAAATGTATTTTTATTGGGGTTAGGTTTCAGTGAAACATATTTTTATTGGGGTTATGATCTGTGAAATATATTTTTATTGGGGTTATGGTTTTGTAAAATATATTTTTATTGGGGTTAAGATTTATATATTCTTTTATTGGGGTTATGCTTTTGTGAAATATAACTTTTTACTTGGTTTATGATTTTTTGGAATATATTTTTATTGGTGTTAGGCTTTTGTGAAATATACTTTTTATTGGGGTTATGATTTTATGAAATATATTTTATTGGGATTATAATTTTTTTTAAATATATTTAAGTATTTACATTATGAATATTATAATGTTTTGTATGTAAAAGCTTAATATTCTTACTGCTTTTACAAACATGAGCATCTGGTCAATATTTATTTCTATTGATATTTTATTGGGGATATGATTCCGAAATATATTCAAGTATTTATATTATGACGATTATAATGCTTTGTATTTTTAGGCATAATATTCTTACTGCTAATACATATATGGGCTTCTGTTCAATATTTATTTGTTTTGATATTTTGTTGATATGATTTTCGGATACTATATATTTTTAAGAATAATTTATTCTTGTTTTAATATTTTATTGAAAGTATGATTTTTGGATACCGTATATATTTTTGAAGTATAATTTATTCCATTTACACTTCTGCTTCCAAATCTATTCCTATAATTCAACGAATATTATGAAATAATTAAGAAGCCTTCAAAATATTCATACAAAGTAATACTATACTTTCTTAAAGATTTTTTTAACTCGCTCAAAAATCGTGAAATGGAAAAGGCTGGTACAATACGTAATTACAAAACGTTTCTGTTCTTTTACGAGATAGTTACACACTCTGCAATTTACATTTAGCGCTTAATGGCACTGAAAAGTTTTAAGAGCTGCTAATTTTTTATCGTTTCCACTCACCTCAAATCTCTGATTATTATTATTATTATTATTATTATTATTATTATTATTATTATTATTATTATTATTATTATTATTATTATTATTATTTTTATTAATATTATTATTATTTGCTAAGATACAATTCTAATTGGAAAAGCAGGATGCTATAAGCCCGAGGGCTCCAACAGGGAAAATAGCCCAGTGAGGAAAGAAAATAAGAAAACTAGAGGAGAAGTAATTAACATTTAAAATCAAATATTTTATGAACAATAAAATTACAATCAAAAAGCAGGAAAATGTTTTTAACAATTGAATGATTTAATAGAAATGTTTTAATTATTAGCCTTAAAAAGAAAAAGGGACTATGGAACATTCACGAAGTCTCCTGAAAGTATCTGGAATTCATGACTTTTTGCTTTTCGTATCTGAAATATGAAATACATAATTTACGAGAGAGTCTACCATTTATGACTTGTTGGGCTGTTTTAATGATTGACATTCATCCATATTCAAGTTTTAAGTTTATTTTACCAGTTCCTGTTCCTCCATATAACATATAAAACAAAGAACACTGAGTCGTCAGTGTTATCACAGTTAATTCTCGAGTTTTTATTTTTTAAAAGTTTTATTTCCTGATTTTACAGGATTATAGTGTCATATTCATAGTTATTGATTTGATTTATTTAAACATATCAAAGAATTCATTACTAAAAATCCATATATACTGAACAAGTTTTAATTGATATTGTAATTACATTTAATCACTGAAAAAAATGAATAAATTTCCTAAAACTTTTTTAGTTATTTTATTGGAGTTATGAAATAATTCAACTTTGTTTTTGCGTAAACTAATAAATCCTGTGATAAACAATATCCTTATTAATATTTTATCTGAAATTGATGATAATGAAAATTAATAAAAAATAGATGTCGGACGCTAATTCTTTACTCGGGTCAAAGGTTTGTTAGCTGTTCCCTAGTAATAATAATAATAATAATAATAATAATAATAATAATAATAATAATAATAATAATAATAATAATAATAATAATAATAATTATTACTATTATTATTATTATTATTATTATTATTGTTGTTGTTGTTGTTGTTGTTGTTGTTGTTGTTGTTGTTGTTGTTGTTATCCATGGAAGGTTTATTTTTTATGGTATCATGAGGCTGATAAGTGAAGATAATTTTAATTCAAATTTTTAAATTACTTGTCTGATACATTAAACCGAACGTTACTCTACGGTGGTTGCCCTTCGTGTTTCAGACATCATCGCAATCTCATAAAAAATATTTAGATAATTATTGTAAGATTACCTACTGTATGACACAGAATAAGACCATTTACGGAATTTTAAACAAATAGTCTTTTTGTAATGTTGATTATAATTCTTGGAAAGAGATGCTTACTCCCAAAGTGAAATGGAATTAGTGCGAAAAGATGGCGAAAGTCTTCAACACTTTTATTAGCTGACGTGAAGCATTGTCAGCGTTTTTTCTTCCTGGCTAAAGTTTAATTAGAGCTGCAAAACCATTTTTTTTTCTTTTGAAGATTCGAGTGTTTTAGGGTTTGAAAGTATTATTATTATTATTATTATTATTATTATTATTATTATTATTATTATTGATATTGTTGTTATTACATATGAATAATTTTATATTTTTTAGCCTTTACTAAACGTCTAATATTGCATCACACTATTTTGGTAATTTTATCAGCCACTTAAATTTAAATAAGATCATATTGATGAGAAATTAATGATGAAATAGTGTAGCCCAGATAATGTTTCCTTCCTCTTCTGTAAATTTAAAACTAATAGATAATATTTTGTAATTATTATTTATCATCTGTATATTGCTATCCCTGCTTTAGCATATAACTAAATGAAATAGGTAGGCAAATGAAAAGGTAATTTAACTCTCTTGTCTGGTGAAACCAATCTTCTCTCTCTCTCTCTCTCTCTCTCTCTCTCTCTCTCTCTCTCTCTCTCTCTCTCTCTCTCTCTCTCTCTCTCTCTCTCTCTCTCCATTAAAGTTTCCTTACCAACAATCTCTTCGATTAACGTGTCTAAAATAACAGCATTAAAGGTTATTAGTACTTGGTAATTAGATTAAAATCAACACCAGAGAACAAGTAAATCACAAATATCTCATATAAACTCGTATCTTTTCTTAAACGTTACCCTTTATATAATACCTTAACATGGTGAAAAGCTATGTGTATAGAAATTATCAGGAAATCTCTACTAGTCAGGGCCACCCATACTAGGTTTGTTTGCTGTGAATGATCAGTCAAAACTCCTACTGTCACCAATCCACAGTTTGCCAGCTTGGTGATGAAAACTGGCCAAATCCCAGACATGAATAAGGACATGTCTGAGGCCATTGTCTTGCAGTGAACTAGAAACGGCTTCTTTTGTTGTTGTAGTTTTTTTTTTGTCGTTGTTGTTGTTGACGTTGTTGTTGTTGCTGTTGTCGTTGTTGTTGTTGAAGTTTTAAGGTCTGTCTACATATAAGGCAATTTCTACTCGCTTCTTGCGAACAAAATAATCAAAATTGATTCCACGGAGATTAATGAATTGACCACTGTGCTTCTTCATATAGGTAATGAATTAAGTATCTGGTGGTTGGTGGACTGTGGTGCATTGTCGTTTTGAATGTAAAGGTCGCTCATGAATGGCAGAGGCAAGGGACAGGTTGAATCCCTAGAGACTGACCTTATAATACAAATGATCAACGACCTAGCCTACTCTCCACACAAGCTAGGATCACGTAGGGCAAGGCAATGGCTGCTGATGACTCACCAGGTAGACCTTTAATCTCTTCCAAACCCCCCATTCTTAGGCCACAAGGATGGTGAGTCTATAGACACTACAAGAAACTAACGAGCTTGAACGTTTCTTGAACCCCAGTCCAGCAGATCACCAAGCAGGGACGTTTCCAATAGGCCACCACATTCCTACATTTAAAAGAGACTAATGGTGTACAGCCTGACCCCAAAAGCCTGTGAAAAATGAATGTAGTTGGAAAAGAAAAATTGAAATTAAGTTGAATGATCTGAAAACAAAAATAAATGGGAACTGTTATCAGAGACTGAATTCTTCGAAGTACGATCAGGACCACCACTTTTCAAGTGACACGGAGAGCTCTCGAATGGGATTCTCGAGAACCTGCAAGCGACGTAAAAGCCATTCGTGCAAGCGACGTAAGATAGTGTGCCAACGTTTGGATGAAATCCTTCGGGGGGAAATATGGATGGGCAAGCCAATGTTTTCCAATCACTTTCACCCGGTAAAGATTTTGATTTTTACATTTTCTAAGTCGGTGATGTCCTTTAGCATATTTTAAAAAATTGCTAGAATTTTTTCTTTCTGAAATACGTGAATGTGAGCTCAAGTTTCTTTTCAGTAAGTGGGGATAAATAAGATAATGATTTTTTATATCATTTCCTTTCAAATTTTTACTTGTATTTATACAGGGTTCTATGAAGTTTTTTTGGCAATCTCTTCAGAGAAATGTAGATGCGAGTTTTGTTGACGTAATGTTAAATTGAAATAAGATATTCCAAGCTAAATGTAAAAGGAAATTCTCCCGAAGGTTATACAGAACTGTAGAAAAATATTTCCTGTTTTTTATTTAAAATATGAAAAATTATACCTGCTTTTGCTCTAGCTGGGGCGATTTTCATTTGTGTTTAGGAGAATTTCATGTAAACAAATTACAGCATCTTTGAGACTTTCATAGTTTGTAATGCATAAAGAATCGCAAACAAATTATAGAATCATTGAGACATTCATGGTTTCGAAGGCATAAACCAAAGTAAACAAATTATGGTTTTGTTGAGACTTTAATAGTTTCGAAGGCATAAAAATGTAAAGAATTATAGCATCATTGAGACTTTAATAGCTTCGAATTCTTAAAAAAAATTTAAACAGATTATAGCATTATTATGATACATTCGATGAACTGAAATCCTTGAATCTGATTTGATAACAACATTCAGTACATACATAATTCTGTCCTCAACGTTTGAATACATGGCATTAAACCAATTTGTTAGCATTTCCGTAAATGTTCTCTGTTCAGGATACACCAGGAAATAGATATTCTTTTGGGTGAATACCCCTCATTTCTGAAACGGAAGCTCACAACGGTCTGGCCTAATTTCTGGTAGGGACAAAACAATCAATGGAACACATAGCACGGTTGGGCAAAAACATTTTTTTTCTTTTTTTTCTTTTTTTTTGCCGTTTAAAGGAAATGATTTAAATATAATTTTCGATTAAATTTTAATTAAATGGTATTCTACATTTCACGTTCTATTTTAAATAGATGGGATCTCTCTCCCTCTCCCTCTCTCTCTCTCTCTCTCTCTCTCTCTCTCTCTCTCTCTCTCTCTCTCTCTCTCTCTCTCTCTCTCTCTCTCTCTCTCTCTAATACCCTTGCAATGATTGTACATTCATGAGCTAAGTAGTAAATTT
>NC_090729.1:184542099-184547099 GCF_036898095.1 Palaemon carinicauda | reverse complement strand
GTCAGCATCTGATATGTTTAAAATGCTTCCAGATGACTAAAATTACTGCCAAATCTTTGTTCAGACAGCATCTATAAAGTTTAAGACGCTTCCAGAACATTGCAATTACTGCCAAATCTTTGCAAAAACAACATATACTGTTTAACGTTTAAAACGCTTCTAGAACACTACAATTACTACCAAAACTTTGCAAAGACATCTATAACTTTTAAAACGCTTCCAGAACACTAAAATTACTACCAAATCTTTGAAAAGACAACATCTATAACGTTTAAAACGCTTTCAGAACACTACAATTACTGCCGAATCTTTTCAAAGACAACATTTATAACGTTTAAAACGCTTTCAGAACACTAATATTACTGCCAAATCTTTGTTCATCGACGCACCCAAAATACTCATGAATACTAATCCCAACACAATAAGTATTTGCGAAAACAAGAAATAAAATCTCGCGCCAAATGCATCACCTCGTCCAGTCGGAATATCCTGATGTTTTACTCCATGGAATAAATATCTGAGCTGAAATATGCAAAGGCAGCTGTGATTATTATCATTTTTATGATTCCATAACGGAAGAGGAATGTTGGCATTATTATACGAGTCAATGGAAACATAAATGATAAGATTATTTTTTAATTTTTATGCTTTCTTTTCTTTAAAAGAACAAATAAATCACAAAATTTATTAAAAAAAAAAAAAACAATAATAGAAAGTAATGATGTATCTGGGCTTTTTACACAATAGCATTAGAATATTTCTTTTTTTTTTCAAAGATGAAATTACGAAATAAGATACAGTATTTTGTTGTTCAGTTATGTTTCCATTTACTCAAAATAATTACCTCATATATATAATAAATTCTTACATAATATTAAAAAAGAGGTTATTTGCATACATTTACCATAAAAGCAATTGACCCCAATATAAGATAATTTGTTATCTGTTATGTTTCTATTTACTCATATAATAATATCAATTATAAAGGCATTTAATAAGTTCTATGTGTTTTTTAAATTCTTACATGAAATAATATAAAAAGTTGCTATTTGCATACATTTGCAATAAAAGTAAATAACCCTATTATAGGATAATTTGTTATCCGTTATATTTCCGTTTACGCATATAATAATGTCAATTATAAAGACATTTGATTTATCTTGTATATTTTTGTAAATTCTTACATGAAATATATTGAAAAATGTTATTTGCATACATTTACCATAAAAGCAATTGGCCCCAATGTAAGATAATTTGTTGTTTCCATTTTAGATAATATCAATTATAAAGGCATTTGATAATAAATGAAAGGATATTAAAAATAGTTGATATCTGCATACATTTGCAATAAAAGCAATTGACCCCAATTCCGAATATGCTGGAAGTTCCACGTAATCACAGTTGGTCTTAATAAGCGAACTCTGGATCAACCCACGCAAGTCATTTCAGTTGCACCGGCATATTCATGGGCCGCCTTCACAGATGCCTTTTGCATACACCATTGACCCTTATCTTGCAAGCGCTTTGCTACTTCTTGTTACCAGATGGTCATGTCCATTTCTCATTACCATTAGAAACAGCGCGGTATAAGTTTTGTTCTCTAAGGAATATGATGCATTGCTATCTATTCTAAAATATGCGCGTGGTTATAAAGTTTCTCTATATTGATATACATTTACGAAATTTGAAATGTTCTGAACAGACACAAACACATACACACACACACATATATATACACACACACACACACACATATATATATATATATATATACACACAAATATATATACATATATATATTTATATATATATATATATATGTATATATATATATGTATATATATATATATATATATATATATATATATATATAGGTGTGTATATTTACACATATACACACACAGCACACGCACACATTTATGTGTATACCTATAATTATGTATACACAAATATATATATATATATATATATATATATATATATATACATATATATATATATATATATATATATATATGTATGTGTGTGTGTTTGTGTGTATGTGTGTGCGTATGTTTGTAGATATACACACAAATAATATATATATATATATATATATATATATATATATATATATATATATATATATAGTATATGATATTTTATATATATATATATATATATATATATATATATATGTATGTGTATATATATTTATATGTATATATATATATATATATATATATATATATATATATATATATATATATATAATGATATTTATATACAGTAATCCGGTTTGTTGCAAAATTTTCTTTTTATCCCTTGTTATCTTCAGCATCGTTCAAGGAAGGACATATGCGCTTGAGCGCGATTCCCTGTGTGAATATGTCCGTGTATCTGTGTTTGCAAACAAGTCTGTTCGTCTGTGTTTGCGTGCGAAAACCAACCTACAACTGGTCTCTCTACTTTGTCTATTGACCGACATTTAAAGTGTTTTTTTTTTTTTTTTTTTTTGCGCCGCAGCGAGGTGTTACCGTTTGAGGAGAAGTTCGACAATAAAAGACGTTATTACAGATCCAGCTTGGCACTGGCCACATTCCTAACATTCTTGCAACAGTTTCAGAGGAAGAAGTGGGAGGTTGGATACGAAGACTGCGTCCTAGAAAAACAGGGGAGATGGAAATAAATGTAAAAGGTGGATGAAAATAGGATTTTAAAAGATAGAAGAGACTTTGATACGAAGACTGTGTCCTAGAAAAACAGGAGAAAATAAAAAAAAGGGAAAGGATGGATGGAAATAGAATTTTAAGAGATTGAAGCGACTTGGATACGAAGACTGTGTCGTAGAAAAACAGGGAGATAGAAAAAAAAAAGGTAAAGGATGGATGGATATAGGATTTTAAGGGGAAGAAGAAGAAACTTGGATACGAAGACAGGATGAGAAAATTAATTAAATAAAGATGAAATTATAAACAAATGATGAATGGAAGTATAGGATTATTATTGAAGAAAATTTTACACGAAAAGTATGAGAGATTGATCGAAAATTATGTCAAAAAAAGAAAGAATAGAAACGCCTAAAAGAAATACATTTCATAAAATTAGGTTATGGAGAGAGAGAGAGAGAGAGAGAGAGAGAGAGAGAGAGAGAGAGAGAGAGAGAGAGAGAGAGAGAGAGAGAGAGAGAGAGAGAGAGAGAGAGAGAGAGAAAATTATTGTTTTCTTCATTATTCTATGAAAAATAAGGTCAAGTATTTAGGTTGGTGTAGACTCCGCCTGCCTCACACAATTGCGTCTATTGTCCTATTAAAGGAAACGATATTTTTTTTTTTTATAGGACCAGCAAATATTAGGTGTTCACCTTTACTTTAGCATAGTTCCTTTAGTGTAGAGGTTTTGATCAACAGTAGCAATGCATGTATTGTAATGATGTTTTCTATAGATGGGGTTAATCTCTGAACGTTTGAAGACGAATTTTCCAATGGTTTTACAGATAGTGTATGGATAGAGGGCAGTAAGGGTGTGGCTTGGTGCATTTTCTCCGAGAGCGGTGTATCAAGAATTTCCGTGTCCACATGTGCAAATAAACTGTTTTTTTCTATGAAGGATTATCGGTAAAACGGTTGATAAATTCGAGTTTTCAAACGTTCAGAGATTAAGCCCATCTAAAGAAAACACCATTACACTAAAGTGTATGTACCTACGTGCGTTGCTACTGTTGATCAAAACCTCTACAGCAAAGAAACTATGCTAAAATAAAGGTGGACCGCTAATATTTGCTGGTCCTATTAAAAAAATACTGTTTCCTTTAATAGGACAATGGCCACAATTGTGAGGCAGGCGGAGTTTACACTAAATACTTGACCTTATTTTTCATCGAATAATGAAGAAAACAATCTCTCTCTCTCTCTCTCTCTCTCTCTCTCTCTCTCTCTCTCTCTCTCTCTCTCTGTCCAGTCTTCCGATTACTTACGTATGCAGGATTATATAGGTAGGATTATCAGGTTTTGAAATAAAGCCTCGTTGATTTCATTGCAGCGGCTTTAATGCTTCCTAAAACAATGAATATTTAATAGAGGTAAAATTTCAAAAATCATAAGTGTTCATTTTATAATTCTGTCCAATATATATATATATATATATATATATATATATATATATATATATATATATATATATATATATATATATATATATATATATATATATATATATACACACTTTTTTTCTTATGTAAGAAAATAATGCCATATTGAGACTAGAAATTTTCAGAATTAACTCTTCACTGTTAGTAAAAATAACAAAAGATTTTGTTTAGAACCGTATTTCAGTAAGATACAGGTGACCGTAATTTTACCTTACTTTTTTATTATCTTTTACGGGTTGGTGACCGTAATATCGTTCTTTTACGTCAATATTGTTTTTAAAACGGTAAAAATCCTGGAATAAATGTTTCCAGGCATTTACCGTTTTTTTAATTGGAAATATTTAAGTGTTGCTAAAATTTAAAGATAATTTTATAACACAAAATTCAAAACACTTCATCCCAAGAGAAACTAATGAAATGGTAAAGTAAATACGAATGCGACACCTTTTAAATCCCAAAAGTCCTGAAATAAGACCAGGAAAGGAATTCAGTTGGTCGTTTCTTCTCTGCCCGAATGCATTTATCCTTTAGAAACATTCCACTTCCATCTTCCGGTTTTCATAATGCTCAAAGTTGAATGAAGTGGCTCTTCTCTTCCTACTTGCTTCTCTCCTCATCTTCCTTGCTTAAGACTCTAATTCCTCCTCCTCCTCCTCCTCCTCTTGCAGAAAAGTCCATTGAACCTCTCTTTGACTCGAAAGAAGGAGGTTCAATCATCCTATCGCAAAGAGCGGAGGAGAGAATGTGCGTCTACGATCAACACGGAAAAGAAATTAAGGAAGTGAGCTCGCCAGGCTGGAAATGGGCGTCGTCATGCTTTTCATTTTCATTCTTTAATTTATCTCTTATCTTTATCTTTTTTTGCAGCAAA
>NC_090729.1:184527099-184537099 GCF_036898095.1 Palaemon carinicauda | reverse complement strand
ATATTTTCGAAACTAAAGAATGTTAAGTATAAAGGAAATGGTTTGTCATTTTTGTTTTCCTGAAAGTAAATAGCTATAAACTGATTATAATAGGAAACGTTAACAATGGCTCTTGTATTTTTCAAGACATTATTCTTCTAACGATGTTGCTCGAGTTTCTAAGATAACAGATTTAGCTGCTAATAAGATGAATATCGATAATATTAAGTTATATCGTCTTTAAAGGGGTTCGTAAATCTCTCTCTCTCTCTCTCTCTCTCTCTCTCTCTCTCTCTCTCTCTCTCTCTTGAGTCTTAATATGAATTTGTAGTGACTTAATATCTCTCTCTCTCTCTCTCTCTCTCTCTCTCTCTCTCTCTCTCTCTCTCTCTCTCTCTCTCTCTCTTTGTCACACACACACTTTCTCCTCTTGAGTCTTAATAAGAATTTGTAGTGACTTAATCTCTCTCTCTCTCTCTCTCTCTCTCTCTCTCTCTCTCTCTCTCTCTCTCTCTCCTCTCTCTCTCTCTCTCTCTCTCTTTGTCACACACTTTCTCTTCTTGAGTCTTAATATGTAAATGTAGTGACTTAATTTCTCTCTCTCTCTCTCTCTCTCTCTCTCTCTCTCTCCTCATCTCTCTCTCTCTCTCCTCTCTCTCTCTCTCTCTCATCTCATCATTAAAAAAGGGAAATTGTTTAAAAGCGTTTTGCTAAGTTAATTTGATTGATCTGGAGAAAAAGCTTTCGATAACATTGTAGCAATAAGATTAAAACACGAAATCTTGCAATTATCAAAAGAAAGTAAATAAAACACAAAATTGATAAGAAACACCTGATAGAAATTGATGAATGGATAAAGAAACATAACTGATATTAATAAATTGATAAAAAAAACTAATATAAAGTAATAAATTGAGGAAAAAATTCTGATATAAAGTAATAAATTTATTAAAAAGTAATAGAAAATAATAAATTGATAAATAACTATTAGAAAGTAATAAATTGATGAAAAAACATTAATTGAAAGTAATAAATTGATAAAAACTCTAATATAAAGTAATAAATTAATTAAAAAGTGATAGAAAATAAATTTATAAAAAACTAATAAAAGTAATAGATTTATAAATAAAAGCCTTAATTGAAAGTAATAAATTAATAACAAAAAATATAAATACAAATATAAAGTAATATATTGATTAAAAACTGATAGAAAATAATAAATTAATAAAAAACAGTAATACAAATTAATAAATTGATAAAAAAAACAATAGTAGAAAGTAATAACTTAAAAAGCCAGATAAATACCAAGAATATTATAACCATAAAATCCTTAACTCCAATCACATAACTATTCCTGTCCAAAAGTGATAGAAGTTAAAACTCGAAAGGCCCAAAAACTCGGCTCAAGTCGTACTCCAAGTCGCAACAGGCCCCTTTTCCTTGAAGCATTACACGCACCATTGACTCGAGTCCTCTTCACGCCTGCATTCCCTGAGATGATTATCTCTAGAGAAAGGGGACCTACTAAGATGTCATTAATGCAAATCGGAATTAAAATGCCATATTTCGCTGCTTGGGGGTATGTTGGGTGTGGCGTGGGGCTGGGGGTTAGTGACTGTCTTTTTTTTAAAGCGTATAATATATATATATACATACATACATACATATATATATATATATATATATATATATACACACATATATATATATATATTTATTTATATCTATTATACATACATACATATATGTGTGTATATATATATATATATATATGTATATATACATATATATATAATATGTATGTATATATATCTATATATATGTATGTATGCATATATATACATATATATATATATATATATATATATATATATATATATATATATATATATATATATATTTACATAGTGCTATAAGTTTGTTTAAGTACAAAACATTTGTAAAATAGTATTTCCTTTCCATAAATAATCTCTACGGCTGTAAATCTTCAACAAAATATAGTAACTTTTCTTTCTTAGTAATAAGGAATATTAGTAGCATTCCTTTAATAACATATTTATATTGCACTTTTGCATGGTGATCAATCATTGCAGGAATAAGCAATTATTTTTCTTGACAAAATCATTTCTTTTTATGATGAAGATAGAAATGACAAGAATTTTGTGACCTTAACGATGTATTTAAAGTGGAAATTAAAATGTAAGTCTACAGCAGGGGACGAGAAGGAAGAAAATGCATTCAACGTCTGAAATGTCTCAATTTACTGAAAATTATGTTCTCGGAAGGTACAGACGCTTATGACGAACATGAAAATTACAAGAATTTTGTGACTAACGATGTATTTAAAGTGAAATTGAAACGTATGTCTACAGCAGGGAACGAGAATGAAGGAAATATCTTTACCGTCTGAAATATCTCATAATTACATATCCTGTAAATTATTCAATAATAATGATACAATTACAATGAAACTTGACATAGAGATGTAATTACATAAGCTTAAATGATCGAATCGTATGTGTTTTTTATCAGGAAAGCTAACGTCGCTATTTCCATTCTGATCAAGATCCAACTATGAAGTCAGTGTTCTCGAAAGGCACATACGCGTCTTAGAACTGGTTAATTAAATGTCAAGAATACTTATCGTGTGTGTTAGAACTTGTAATCCAGATAGCAATCCAGAGAAAGATTATCCTTGGAAAAGGGGGACAGGAAATGCGAGAGTTTTTCGAATAGAAAATTGACGGTGTCATGGTCACTCATGCTTTCAATTTTAATATAATAACTAAGAGAGTGTGCGTGCGAGGATTTTGAAAGATTCTTCTTCTACGATAAAAATACATAAATCAGTTTTCTTTTGACAGCAGGTAGAATATTACTGGGTAATTAAGATTAGAAATGGCCTTGTTTTAGTCTATTATACAACTGGTTTTAATTAATTTGAGTATATCTAGTTCAAAATACTATTTTGCTAATGTACCCGAGCCATCAAAAATGACATCTGTATAGATAGATATGCACACACAGATTCAACCTTTCCTATCTACAACCAGCTGATTCAGCAATTTGTGTGAGAGTGTGGCTTCCGAGTGTACCTCTCGGGGTGCCCCCTCTAACCAGGGAATGACTACACCGTGTCCCCCTGAACGTGATTAAGAAGATATATATATATTTATATATATATATATATATATATATATATATATATTATATAATGTATATATATATATATAATATATATATATATATATATATATACCTTCAGCCGGTACTAGTCCATTGCAGAACAAAGGCCTCAGACATGTCCTTCCACTTGCGTCTGTGTATGATCTTTATGTGCTAGTCCACACCAGCAGACTTTCTTATATATATATATATATATATATATATATATATATATATATATATATATATATATATATATATATATATATATACACCTTCAGCCGGTACTAGTCCATTGCAAAGGCCTCAGACATGTCCTTCCACTTGCGTCTGTGTATGATCTTTATGTGCCAGTCCACACCAGCAGACTTTCTTATATATATATATATATATATATATATATATATATATATATATATATATATATATACATATATATATATATCTATATATATATATATATAATATATATATATATATCCAGACACTTGATTTTTATTATATATGGGAGATAGTCTTGGATAACTCAATAAAAGCTTTGATAAGTAAAATCTCGAAGTAAGGACAAAAATATCTGTGTACCATTGGTAATCAGATCACTACACAGAAGCAAGTGTAATAAAAGTTTCAGACGGTGTAAATGTTGATTTATGATCATTCATTCTATGTATTATTGATCTTACTCTCGAAGAATTATCAATTACGGATTGTTATGTACTTAACATTACTCTTTACAAGCTTCTAGTTGCCTACTGGAAACGTCCCTACATGGCATTCGCTGGACAGGGGTTCAAGTCCGGCTCATGTTCGATAGCTTCTTTTAGTGTCTGCAACCTCACCATCCTTGTGAGCTACGTATGGTGATTTAGGGGAGTTTATAGGCTTACGTACTGAGTCATCAGTAGCCATTGCCTGCCTTCCCTGGTCCTAGCTTGGGTGGAAAGGGGGCTTTGGCAATGATCATATGTATACATGGTCAGTCTCTAAGGCATTATCACTATGCCTTGCCTCTGCCATTCAAGAGTGAACTTTAAACCTTTAAACCTTAAAGAGCTATGAAATGTGATTGAGAGGGCTATACAATTTTGGTCCATAATACTCACAACACGCTTGTCAGAAATCATTTTAAAGAGAGAGGAGAGAGAGAGAGAGAGAGAGAGAGAGAGAGAGAGGAGAGAGAGAGAGAGAGAGAGAGAGAGAGAGAGAGAGAGAGTTTAATTAAGAGGTTTTAATTAGAATCGAGAATTGTAGCAACTTAGGTAGAATTTTTTATTTTGTTCTTTGCTATATCAAACAATGTTTTTTCTTTCAAGATTTTATTTTAAGATATATTTTTTTCTCTGTCATAAAATATAATACTATTTTTTTTATTATCTCTAGAAATTTTTTCTTTCCAAATCAGAGTTTTATTTTTTAAAGGTTTATGATATTTGTTATAGAATTTTTTTATATATCCCTAAATATTGTGTTAATTATAGATATAATTATCGTCATCTGCTTTAGTGAAATCATTGTATAACGAAAATAACTAATGAATAAATTATATAACTGACTCGCAATGAATTTTCAATTTTATCTCGTTAGCAGCAAAATGCTGAAACTCATTAAGCATTATCATTTAAAAAGTTTAATTCAACAACAGTATCACGTCATAATGTGATAAAATCACCCTTTCTGTGACCGGAGGGGGGCGGGGGGGGGGGGTTGATTGGGGGTGGGAATGAGTTTACATAATGAACATAAAACGAAATAATACATCCCGGTACATGAATTCGTCATTCTTTTCGCATAAAGTTATAATTTCGTGTTTTCATTTGAGAAACTTACATGCAAATCTTTCTGTTTTGAAGCGACATTCTAATTTTTATTACTAAAATGTTTTTATGTGAACGGAAGACATTTTATTAATTTACCAGTGTACGCGATCTGTCAAAAAAGACGGCTAAATATTTAGATAGAAATACACACGCACATTCAACCCTTCTCGCCCCTTTCTCCTTGCTTAACTACAACACGGCAGTTGTGGTTTGCGAGTGTACCTGTCATGAGGGTATGATTACTTGTTGAGCCCCCCCCCTACACGATGGATTGGGAGAAACCAAGTAGGCATACGTCTGGCAATACCATTCAGCGTGGTAGAATATATATATATATATATATATATGTATATATATATATATGTATATATATATATATATATGTATATATATATATATATATATATATATATATATATATATATATATATATACATACTGTACATGGACGATGGATAGACGAACTAAGAAAGTTTGCCGGTGTGGACTAGCACGGAGAAGCTATAAACAGACGCAAGTTTTAGCTCAAGTCTGGGGCCTTTTTTCTTCACTGGACTAGTAACGGCTGATGATGATGATGATGATGATTGAGATTATATATATATATATATATATATATATATATATATATATATATATATAGAGAGAGAGAGAGAGAGAGAGAGAGAGAGAGAGAGAGAGAGAGAGAGAGAGAGAGCGCCAGACACTTGCTCTTTTTTATATTGGGAAATTATTATTATTATTATTATTATTCCACGAACCAAGCACACCACTACTAAGAAGATAACGCAATATAGAAAGAAACTGAAAAGCTCATCACCCGAAAAAATTTCTTTCGTCTTCATACGTGTCTTATTCCGAGTAATTTTCTTCCTCGGTCTGTTGGAATATCCCGTTTCGACGTCGGCTCTGTTTCATGCCATTAGGCTTTGTAAACCGGAGAAAATTGCGAAGGGGAACGTCAGTCTAGCATTGCAATCATACATCTGCGGTTTGTTTTTATTATTCGGTAAGTAGCTGACCTCAGACAGTTGGTGGGCTATAGTCTAGGGATGAGATTGCGTGGAAAGATTACGGAATTTAAAGGAAATTTTTAGCAGATTCTGGTTGGAAATATAAGGTGTTCATATATATGTTGAAAGAAACTAAATTGTTGTTTTACATTAGGTATCGTTAACGTATTTATAATGTCTTTTAATTTTAAATCCTCCTCAAAAAAGGACACAAACTGGGATTTTTTTATAATACCTAAATATTTAAAGGAAATTTTGGCAGATTCTGGTTGAAAGTGTAAGGTATTCGTATATCTTTTAAACGAAATTAAATGTTCTTACATTAAGTATAGTTAACGCATATATGATTGTCTTTTAATTTTAAATCCCTCTAAAAAGAGAACACATAATCTTGGGTTTTCACATTTACCTTTTGAACGAAACTAAATTGTCTTACATTAGGTATAGGTAACGCATATATCATCATCATCTCCTCCTACGCCTATTGACGCAAAGGGCCTCGGTTAGTCGTCTCTATATTGAGCTTTTAAATCGGTACTTTTCCATTCATCATCCCCTACTTCACGCTTCATGGTCCTCAGCCATGTAGACCTG
This sequence comes from Palaemon carinicauda, assembly GCF_036898095.1. Classification (NCBI taxonomy): domain Eukaryota; kingdom Metazoa; phylum Arthropoda; class Malacostraca; order Decapoda; family Palaemonidae; genus Palaemon; species Palaemon carinicauda. The sequence goes on along the minus strand of NC_090729.1, from coordinate 184,530,531 downwards.
GGTCTTCCAATTCTTCTAGTGCCTTGTTAAGCCCAGTTGAAGTTTTGGTGAACCAATCTCTCTTGGGGTTGGGGCGTGCGAAGAGCATGCAGGGTGCTAAGAATCTCCCGGTTTATAAATGACACATATATAATTGCGATTTAATTTTAAATCCCTCTAAAAAAGAACACATGAACTTAGGTTTTTATTAGTACCCAAACATTATGTGTTTTCCTTAGAGTTAAGCCATAGCGTATTTTCCCATGTCTCTGAATTAGTAGTTTTTATGGAACTAAAGGTTTCTTGCCATTAGTAATTAAAGCAAACTAGGCGTGATTTAATCTAGTTTTTTAACATGTTTCATACATTAGACAGAAAGAATATGTTTAAACATAGTTCAGATGTCGATATTTTGTTGATTTTATAGAAATATATATTTTTAGTTAGTGGTTTTATTTTTAATTCTGCTGAGTTCGATTGACACAGAATATTTTATGCTACATAGTCATAGACACTTAATGCATTCTGCTGTTTTGGATAAATGTCAAGCGGATTGACTCATATTTCTGTTACGATGGCATGCTCTATAGTTAGCAGGTTTTTCGTGTACATTTTCCAGATTTTCCCTATATAATAATGGGGAAGTGTCTGGTTCTATATATATTATATATATATATATATATATTTATATATATATATATATATATATTATATATATATATATATAATCTATGTATGTGTATATATATAATCTATATATATATATATATATATATATATATATATATATATATATGTGTGTGTGTGTGTGTGTGTGCATAATGTATATATATATACATAATCTATATGTATATATATAAATATATATATATATATATATATATATATATATAATATATATATATATATATATATATATATACACATATATATATATTGTCACGCCGAGGAAAGAGAAATTGTAGTCATACCCTTGTGATTATGGGTACCCCGAGAGGTACACTCAGAAACTACACTTTCCCACAGATTGCCGCACCAGTGGGTTGTAGTTATAGGGGAGGTGGTAGGAGGGGTTGAATATGTGAATACATACATATCTATCTAAATATTTAGACATCATTTTTGACAGCTGTGGTACAAGAATAAACAAGAGCAATTAGAGATATCTGACCTCCGACAAAGGTTAATGGAGTCGTCCATGGTCTTTAAGATATATCGGTGGTGGAAATTTAGTCAAAATCCGTCAGTTTGTTTTGACGTTATTTTTAGAATGGCGAAAAATGGAAATACAGATCTAGAATCCGGATCTGGATCATCGCCAAAATTTAATGGGGTCGTTCATGACCTAAGATCCACATATGGTGAAAATTTCGTCGATATTCGTCATGTAGTTTTGTAGTAATCCTGCCCACAAACGCACAGACAATTAAGTAAATAAACTGATCGATTTAAAAGAAAAAAAAAAAAAAAAAAAAAAAACTAAGGCTCCTGTCATTTCGAATATTATTCTCACCAAGCATTGGATCTCCGGCCTCAGAAAAGTATATGAGTAATGGCTCAAAAATTCAGATTACAATTTACCATCCCTTAAAAATGAAAGCTTCAGGCCTTTACTTGTTAGATTAATGGATGTTCTCTTATTAGAATATGTAATTAACAACGTTCTCAAGTTAAATTGAGTACCTCAATTCATTTAATCCGCTGCCCAGAATTCAAAATACAGAGATACAGAATATCATTCAATCCACATTTCCGCTACAGAAAATAGATTAATATGCAAAAAGCCTATGACACTTCATTTCTTTTGTACACCATAAAAGCAAAACTCCCGATCTGGTGACGATCCTCTGTGCAGTGCCAGAAGTGTCACTCACTCAAAATTCGCTCTCAAATTTGCCTCGGAAGATGAATGTTACGTCACAAGAATACCTATTTTGTAAATCAGTTAGATGGTTTGGATATAATTACTAGATAAAAGGTGAAACTATGTGTGTGCACATATATACACACATATTTATAGGTATATAGGCTTATTTGTATGTACATGTGCATCTATCTATCTATCTATCTATACATACATACATACATATACCAAGGCACTTCCCCCAATGGGGGGTAGCCGACATCAACAAATGAAACAAAACAAAAAGGGGACCTCTACTCTCTACGTTCCTCCCAGCCTGACAAGGGGCTCAACCGAGTTCAGCTGATACTGCTAGGGTGCCACAGCCCACCCTCCCCCGTTATCCACCACAGATGAAGCTTCATAATGCTGAATCCCCTACTGCTGCTACCTCCGCGGTCATCTAAGGCACCGGAGGAAGCAACAGGGCCTACCGTAACTGCATCACAATCGCTCGCCATTCATTTCTATTTCTAGCACGCTCTCTTGCCTCTCTCACATCTATCCTCCTATCACCCAGAGCTTTCTTCACTCCATCCATCCACCCAAACCTTGGCCTTCCTCTTGTACTTCTCCCATCAACTCTTGCATTCATCACCTTCTTTAGCAGACAGCCATTTTCCATTCTTTCAACATGGCCAAACCACCTCAACACATTCATATCCACTCTAGCTGCTAACTCATTTCTTACACCCGTTCTCACCCTCACCACTTCGTTCCTAACCCTATCTACTCGAGATACACCAGCCATACTCCTTAGACACTTCATCTCAAACACATTCAATTTCTGTCTCCATCACTTTCATTCCCCACATCTCCGATCCATACATCACATCTATCTATCTATCTATCTATCTATCTATTTATCTATATATATATATAATATATATATATATATATATATATATATATATATATATATATATTTGTGTGTGTATGTCTGTATATGCTCTGCATATATATATATATATATATATATATATATATATATATTATATATATATATGTATACATATATATACACATATATACATATATATATATATATATATATATATATATATATATATATATATATGTATGTATGTATGTATGTATGTATGTAGTATTAGTTATACACACATACATTCGCACAAACTCATAAAACATAGCAGCTTTAAAATTTTAAGGACTATGAAAATATTTCCTTAATAATGTTAAATTTTGAGTATTTTCATAAGTATTCATAACAGAATTAATGATGAACTTAATGTCAACTAAATTAAAAATTCTAAAGGAAAATAGGCCCAACACTCCTATCATTTGGATGTTTTCCGGCAAAAATTAAATGTAATTCTGTAATATTAACCATTACGCTGTACAATTTATTTGTTTATCACAAGGAAATGGAGGGAGTCCCTTTACTAATTAACCAGTTTGCCGTACCGAGCTTCAGGGTATGGAAAACTGTAGGCTACTTGAATATAATTATCCTAACTTTTTCTTTTCTTCGAATATATAATCAGGTACATGTGTGATATACAATAATAATATTATTATTAATAATAATA
>NC_090729.1:184517099-184522099 GCF_036898095.1 Palaemon carinicauda | reverse complement strand
ATTCTTTTGCCATGAAGAAAACTCGAGTCTCCGGAAGTGTAATTCCACTTCCATTTGCATGCGCATTGCATATATATATATATATATATATATATATATATATATATATATATATATATATATATATATATATATATACATATATATATATATATATATATATATATATATATATATATATATATATATTTGTATGCAAAACCCGTCAAAAGTGACAGATATTCAGATAGATATTCACATACACGCACCATTCTCTCATCATGGTATGACTACTCTCCCTATTTACCGCTTAGCCTAGGGGCGGGGATAGCTTAACGTGCCCGCAAATATATATATATATATATATATATATATATGTTTATATGTTTATATATATATATATATATACATACATATACATAGGCATATATATATGTGTGTGTATGTATGTATGTATGTATTTATGTATGTATGTTTTTGCGCGTGCGTGTATTCTAAATTAATCTAATTCTTTCAAAACCGGTTAACTTCTGAGAAGCAACACAACGCCACAGCTAAAAAGTCATGATTAACCACTTTTACAGAAATCTTATACAACTCTTTGTAAATAAACGCCACATCTTCCAAAAACTATTACACTTCTTTACTTTATCATTACTTTATTTTACTTTATTTACCTTACTTTATCACTAATAAAAAACTAATACACTTCTTAACTTCCCTCTCCTATTACGTTCTTCAATCCTGTACTTCTTTTCTCCAAGTTTCTGCTTAGTATTCTGCATCTACCGCGTCTTCTGTTCCCTTGAAATCCCAATTTCCATTAGGATATGGGTGGTTTTTTTTTTTTTACTTATGTGTATGTATGTATGTATGTGCGTGAAATAACATCTGCAACTGGTGCTGCTACTTTGTCTTCCCGACAAACTTATGAAGTGTTTTTCTCATGGCAACGCGTCGCCGTGTGACGAGAAGTTGGACGATAAAAGGCGTTTTTCACAGATTCGGTTTCCGAAGCCCCGACATTCCTGGGAGAGGATCATCGGGGTGTGAGTTATTGGGAGTAAAGACACTTTAGAGAGAGAGAGAGAGAGAGAGAGAGAGAGAGAGAGAGAGAGAGAGAGAGAATTTCCTCTCCAAACAAGTGAGGGCCAGGCAATGGCTGCTGATGACTCAGCAGATAGACCTATAGACTCCCCCTAACCCCCATCCTTAGCTCACAAGGATGGTGATGTTAGAGACGCTAAAAAAACTATCGAGCTTGAGCTGGACTCGAACCTCAGTCCAGCGGTCGCCAGGCTGTGACGTTTCCAATAGGCCACCTGAAGTAATAGGTGAATGAGAGGAGGTAAAGAATATGATAAAGTAATGCCTACAGTTCACCCGCTGAGGTGTACTGAATGCATCCAAGGACATCCCGGATTATATTATATTAGAAATTAGACTTGTTGAGATAATTAATTAGAATGCTAAGGAAGATGGAAATTTTGTGAAGTGACAACTTTAGAAAAATTCTTGGGCCAATTTAGAGCCATTATTATGCAACAGCTGTTCTTCTCCTACTGAATTCCCATCTAATTAGGAGAAGCCTTCGAGTTGAGAGTAGCTCGGTTGATGATGGGATTATGTGTGAATAATTTCAAAGATTTATGGTTAAGTGACACAGCTTGGTTTGGTTTTCATACATGCTTTGTATATGCATGCTGGTATACTTAGATTACATACATGCATATACATAAATACATATATATTTACATTTATGTATGCATGTCCAGTATGTCGAACTTTTATTTGTATACTGCACATAAATAAAAGTGCCTATCTCTCTCTCTCTCTCTCTCTCTCTCTCTCTCTCTCTCTCTCTCTCTCTCTCTCTCTATGTATACATATAGTTGATATATATATATATATATATATATATATATATATATATATATAGTTGATATTATATATATATATATATATATATATATATATATATATATATATATATATATATATATATATATATACAGTATATGTGTGAGAGAGAGAGAGACTCTCTCTCTCTCTCTCTCTCTCTCTCTCTCTCTCTCTCATTAGAGAGGATATAATAAGACTCCCTTGCTCTGTCTCTCTTTATCTCTATCTCACTGAAGATATACTAAACTCTCTCTCTCTCTCTCTCTCTCTCTCTCTCTCTCTCTCTCTCTCTCTCTCTCTCTCATTAGAGAGGGTATAATAAGACTCCCTTGCTCTGTCTCTCTTTATCTCTATCTCACTGAAGATATACTAAACTCTCTCTCTCTCTCTCTCTCTCTCTCTCTCTCTCTCTCTCTCTCTCTCTCTCTCTCTCTCTCTCTCTCTATTAGAGAGGGTATAATAAGACTCCCTTGCTCTGTCTCTCTTTATCTCTATCTCACTGAAGATATACTAAACTCTCTCTCTCTCCTCTCTCTCTCTCTCTCTCTCTCTCTCTCTCTCTCTCTCTCTCATTAGAGAGGGTATAATAAGACTCCCTTGCTCTGTCTCTCTTTATCTCTATCTCACTGAAGATATACTAATCTCTCTCTCTCTCTCTCTCTCTCTCTCTCTCTCTCTCTCTCTCTCTCTCTCAGTAGAGAGGTTATTATAAGACTCCCTTGCTCTCTTTCTCTTTATCTCTATCTCACTGAAGATATACTAAACTCTCTCTCTCTCTCTCTCTCTCTCTCTCTCTCTCTCTCTCTCTCTCCCTCTCACATTAGAGAGGGTATAATAAGACTCCCTTGCTCTGTCTCTCTTTATCTCTATCTCACTGAAGATATACTAATCTCTCTCTCTCTCTGTCTCTCTCTCTCTCTCTCAGTAGAGAGGTTATTATAAGACTCCCTTGCTCTCTTTCTCTTTATCTCTATCTCACTGAAGATATACTAAACTCTCTCTCTCTCTCTCTCTCTCTCTCTCTCTCTCTCTCTCTCTCTCTCTCTCTCTCTCTCAACAGGGGTATAATAAACTCCCTCCGTCTCTCAACCTGGCCCCTATTCCAGACATGGCTCCTGCAACTGCTAGTGCAACTGCAACTGCAACATAGTTATTGCAACAGCAGTTCTTATGAGGCCTCATTAATGAAGACCAAAAAATACAATTGCAATCTCAAGAGCTGAATGGTGCGGCCGTGTTTCTCATTAATCGCGAATCGTGAGGTGGATTTAATGCGAATATTCGGGCTTTGAGGTGACGCCTTTCCACACAAGGTTCCTTTTGAATCATGATACACATAAAGAATTTGATGGCTTCGCACCGCCACGCCATTAAGCAGGCATTCAGAACGAGTTTTTTTTTTTTTTTTTCTCCAGCTTTTATTGGGATGTGTTTTAGCACCAGTAAAGCCTGGTGATGAGAATGATTAACCATGTTCTTCCTATGCCTCCTAACTAGTGCAGTGGTAACGTGTTCGGCCCAGCATTCGCATAGCAGCAGTTCGATCCCAGCCCTGGACCGTGAGTTTAAACTGTTTACTGAGGAAACCACTGCTGTGGTTGGGCACCACATTGGGGGGTTGGGCTTACCCGGCTGACGTTCAGGTGAGCATTTAATCTGATGAAACTGGAACTGAAACCAGATACCTTTACCTTTATGTAATATTCTTATCATATTCTTCTTCCTATGCAATAATAATCTTTTGCTTGGTTCCTTAGGAATTTAGAATTATTCTTTTTTTTGGGGGGGGGGACGCGTCTGTGGCAGCTCATTATTTTATAGTTACAGTGTTTCGAAATTGCCTTTTTAGAAATGAGTTTTAATGTTCAATCATAATCCTTTTCTTGTTTATTTTTTTTTTCTGCTCACGGTTGGTTACACTCAGAAATTTACAATGATTTCCTTTTATGGTGGTATATATTTCGAGTTTTTCGAAAAATATCGATTTCCGTAATTTGTTGATAATCAATATTTAATCAATTATTCTCCGGCTCGGAATGGATGTGGTGGGTATTTTAGTTTTATTTTTTCATAATTATCCAATGCCCCATTTTTATGTAAATGTTTTTCTAAGAATTACTCAATCATAAAATGATACTTATTAGATAGCTTCTCGGTTTTGTAGGTTATTTGTTCACAATGTGTTTATCAAAGCAACTTCTTAATCAAGAAATATTTAGTAACCAATGCTCTTGTAGTAGGTCTAGATGAATAATCTATTTTTTTTTTTTTCAGTAAATGGTTTAGATATTAGAAATGACTACCCATTTAGTACTCAAGTGTCATTTGCGTATTTACGCAGACTTGAACTAGAAGAAAAGTTGTTCATTATAAAAATGAATAATCATATTCCTATTTTAGGTGAACTAAAAGTGTTGGTCCGAATTGATGTTAAAATGTAATAGAAAAAAACATTCTTAGTTGTATTGAGGAATATTTTTCAGGTATTTTATAAATTTCATAGTAAAATGTAATTAGAATTGGTACTAGTTAGTGATATTTTCTATTGAAGTGAAAACATAATATCTGAATTTGATCCAAACGTATGCAGCCAGTAATAAACGACTGTGAGGAGTACAGGGAGCAGAAAGTTAATTAAATTTTTTGCTTGCGTGAATTAAATCGTTAACTTCACGAAATAGTAATTCAACGTAAAAGAAACATCAAAGGATGGAAAATTTAACCAGCAGTAAAATATTTAAAAGAGCAACTATAAAATTGACTAGGTGTCAGGTTCTCTGAAGTTTCCACTTGCAATTATAAAAGCAATAAAATTAATATAATACATACTGCACTAATGAATTGAACATCAAATGCTAGAAAATAATAGACATTCTGCATAATAAAAAAACAAGGAATGACATTTGCCATCCTTGCATGCAAAGAAACACACGACACAGTGATCACATCTTATGTAAACACGTATGTCACGAGAGAGAGAGAGAGAGAGAGTTGCCATTGCTCACCAGAGAGAAGTCCACATGATTATGCAATGTGTCCTTATCAGCTGGTGACGATAAAATCATGTTGGCTGATGAGCTAATGGTCTGGGTAATAAAACTACAATGGAATATACGTAT
>NC_090729.1:184509599-184514599 GCF_036898095.1 Palaemon carinicauda | reverse complement strand
AAAGCTTTACAATACATATGTTATTCATTTCATACTGTAGATGTAGTTTGCTAAGTATTTAACGTTCACTGAAATGCTGGCATTAAAAGTATCTGCATTTAAATTTGTTTTACCATTTCTGAAATATTACTCATTCAGCTCTTTTAGGAGAAGGGCACTCAGAAATCAAACCATTGTTCTTCAGTCTTGGGTAGTGCCATAGCCTCCGTACCATGGTCTCTCACCGTCTTGGCTTAGAGTTCTCTTGCTTGAGGGTACAGTGAGGCACACTATTCTATCTGTTTTCTTATTTACTTTCCTTATTGAGCTATTTTCTCTATTGAGACCCTTGGGCTTATAGCTTCCTGCTTTTTTCAACTATGGTTGTAGCTTAGCTAGTAATAATAATAACGAGAATAGAAATAAGTTTGCTAAAACTGGCTGTTTTCCTAAAAATTATATCTAGATTATATTATTCGTTACTTGTGAGTTACATGAAGTGAAACTGATGATATTTTTCTCCGATAGGAAGTAGAATGTGTCGTTATCAACCTTTTGCAAAAACAGGTTAAAGGGGAAGTTAATTATTACCTCCGCCAACGAAGTTGGAAGGATGTTATGTTTTACCCCCTGTTTGTGTGTGTGTGCATGTGTTTGTTTGTGAACAGCTTCCTGGCGACAATTTTGATCCTATAGTGAAACTTGCAGAGGTTAGCTGTTATGTAAAAGGTTGGAAATTATAAAATTTTGCAAGGTCAAGGTCAAAGGTCAAAGTCACGGTCAAGCAAAATGTCCAATTCATGTAATTAGCCATAAGTTTGGACAGCGTTGTCACACAGACTTCAAACTTGGTTCTTGTTTCAGTGTATGAAAATCCACGCCAATTAATATATGCTAAGGTCAAGGTCAAGGTCGAGCAAAAGATTGAGAAATAAGCTGCCGCGGTGGAGGTCTGCGCTCTACTGAGTGCCCTTCTAGTTGAGTCTTTTTGCATGATGACTCATTTTTACAGCTAATAACATAACAGAAAAGGTGATTTCCCTCCATTAAAACTACTGAATTAAGGGTCACGAAATACTATTTAATTATTCAACTATTTAATCAATCTAAAAAGCTTATATAAATTCTCATTCAGTTTTGCACTTTAACTACATTCATATTTGATCGAGTTTATTGTAATTTATTTAAAAGAAATTTTTTTTTCTATAATTTGTTTTAACTCAAGATAATAAACTATCAAATTAAGGAAGCAGATAAAACTAGTGAAATAGGTTAGTAATTTTATCTCTGATAACTTACCATTCTGGTTAATTACAGCTGACGAATCAAATTTAGGGAAAGCCAAAGCAAAATCACACCTTTATATCAAAATCTTTATTATTGGAATTGTGTACAAAGATCAGGACTAAAATTATATTATACAGTGAAGAAACAAATACAACATTAGTTATTTCGACTACAAAACACTCAACATTCATAGACTTATATCAATCAACAACATTAACAACAACATAAATTTATCAAGATTTAGAAACGGATTGAGACAGAAAAAGTAACACATAACTTAAAAATTAACGTAGAAAAAAAACAAAAAAACAATTGAAAATGAGTCGTTACAGTTTACCCATATACAAAAGGATGAAATGATCAGTAAACTACTTTCAATTATCAATATCTGAAAGTCGTTCAATGGTAATGATTTATTTGAAAATGGTCAGTTTAACAAACGTCGTTGTATGCCACCTAATAAGAGTTCTGTTATTATATATATATATATATATATATATATATATATATATATATATATATATATAAATATATATAATATATATATATATATATATATATATATATTATATATATATATATATATATATATATATACCGAGGTAGAATTTATACCTAGTCAGAGGCCTAGAAGTTAGTTTACAACATTATCAATTATATTTTTTTTTTAGATATTCAGTACTGATAATGAAAGAAATAATGCCTCCTGGCTAGTACAGTGGGAACATGTTTGCCTAGCAATCACATGGCAGCAGATCGATCCTCGCCCGGGACTGTGGCTGGGCAAAAAGGGGGGGGGGGTATTGTAGTTCCTGGCTGACGTTCTGGTGAGCATCTATTTCGATGAAACAAGAACTGAATCCAGATATCTTCAACCTTTAATGTTATCAATATTAGATTGAAAAATCATTGTGAATATGCTTATGAATGAATATATTCTCCAAGAATGAAATGACAGAAAATCCCGATCTAACCAAGGAGAACCTATACATGATAACAAAATATAAATATAATAAATTAATATAAAATTTACAGAGTATATAAACTGATATATAAATTATGACATAAAATGATAAAGAAAAGAAAATTCTAAACCTCAGATTTGTTTAGAAAATATCTTAAGGCTTTTTTATATTTTGTTCTTTTATCTAAGTAGGCTCAAAAATACTTGGAATGCTAATATTTACATCTATTATTTGTTTGTACAGTTAGTTGCTGTCCGCTGGGACAGATCCTCACATCTACTTCGTAGTGACACAAAAAAAAAACACAAATCTTCCTGGACATTTTTTTTTTTCATTTCGGACACAAGACAAATGTTTGTGTATTTGCTTTATTTTTTCTTTAAAGTTTTCTTTAAACGTATTTTTAGGATGATGCAAATACTTGATATTTATGTATGTATATATATGTGTATATATCTATGTATGTATATATATATATGTATATATATATATATATGTATATATATATATGTATATATGTATATATATATATATACATATATATATATATATATATATATATATATGTATGTGTTTATAATGTGTGTGAATGAATGTGTATTTATCCCTGTTTGCTTCAAATTGTCCCAAGCAAAAGTCTCTCTCTCTCTCTCTCTCTCTCTCTCTCTCTCTCTCTCTCTCTCTCTCTCTCTCTCTCTGTCAGTGGTCAAAATCTCAAAGACTAGCGTTCGATAAACTGTCATAAACAAAGGTCTCTCTCTCTCTCTCTCTCTCTCTCTCTCTTCTCTCTCTCTCTCTCTCTCTCTCTCTCTCAGTGGTCAAAATCTCAAAGACTAGCGTTCGATAAACTGTCATAAACAAAGGTCTCTCTCTCTCTCTCTCTCTCTCTCTCTCTCTCTCTCTCTCATCTCTCTCTCTCTCTCTCAGTGGTCAAAATCTCAAATACTAGTGTTCGATTCTAGATATGAATAATGTCTGTGTTAACCTAATCAGTGAACTAAGTATCTGGCCATTAGTTGATTGATGTTGGTCGATCGTAGAAGAATAAGAAAAGATGAGGTTTAAGTATCCCGTAAGAAATTTATATAATCAAACCTGCAAATAGTCGTGAATTTAAAATTATCTTTTCCTCAGAAAAAACTTTAAAATTAAAAATTATTTTATTTTTTCCAAGAAATTAATTTTCAAAATATGTCGCCATGAAAATACCAGTATGAATTTAAAATGAGATTTTAGAGTTGAAATATCACGTCTGGTTTCGCTTAATAATGCATACAGAGAAAGAGAAAGGTTGCTGGCTTATTTTGAATTAATTGTATATCTGGAAGTAATTCTTCCATTTACTTTTCTCTCTTTCTCATATATATATATATATATATATATATATATATATATATATATATATATATATATATATATATATAATATATATAATATATATATATATATATATATATATATTTATTTATTTATATATATGTATATATAAATACACACATGTATGAAACTCAACACAATGTTCTCAAATAGTAATAAATTTCAATATGTATATATATATATATATATATATATATATATATATATATATATATATATACACATATTTATATGTGTGTATATATATATGTATATATATATATATATATATATATGTATGTATATGTATGTCTGTGTCTGTGTACGTATTTGTATGGTGGGTTTGTATACGTGTATGTGTTCATAAATTCTTGTATATTCGATTCAACAGTATCCGTCTGGTTGTATGTCTGCGCACACATGCAATCCAGAATTAACCATCTTTGTAGGTTCATTTTGAAACCAGAAATATTTACTTCCGAGCTTTATAAAATAACATAACATTTAATCATTATAGATATCATCACTTTCAAATAGTTCCCCGTGAGATCACTAAACAAACTTTTCCTTTTCATTGAACCCATAATGGGCTATCAAGTATACAAATAGATTGGGTCGCACAATTGTATTTCTCACAGTCGTTTTATCAAGTGTACAAATAGATTGGGTCGTACAATGCGCTTTCCCAAGTAGTTTTATCATGTGTACAAATATATTGGGTCGTACAGTAGGATTTCTCACAGTCGTTTTATCAAGTGTACAAAAAAGATTGGGTCGTACAATAACATTTCTCCCATGCAGTCGTTTTACCAAGCTTACAAATAGATTGGGTCGTATGGTATAAAAACCTACACTTCAATTTAAACTTAGCGTAATGAAGGTTTTAACATTCAATGTCCACTTAAACTTAACAAATATTCAATTTTCTTCAACAATTTCGGGTAATAAATACCAGATTGTAAAAGACACTTTATCTTTAATCGGTCAATCAACGACTTGTGTAACTAATTTTCAAATCTGTCAAAACACAATTCTATCAAGATTTATTGATTGATTGATAGTTTTCTGGCCTCTTACACTTCTATCAAAATGTACATTGAAATGCCAAAACGTTGAGGAAATAATTCACATTTTCCCTTAAATTTATTATTTCCTCATTCGCACCCAACACTTTTTTCCTTAACATTTCCTTCGATAGAAATAGTAACACAACATAATGATAAAAATACATCCCATTAAGATTTGGCATCAAAATCTCTCTTGGAGAAGACCTTACACGTCACAGGTACAATAAATTCTGCGTCTTTCATCACAATAACCTGTCCAATTCTCCCCCCTCAGCAGCCCGTCTAATCTATAGACAAATGACAGGAAAATACGGGGGAGTTGAACGACACATTAGAAAAAAATACT
>NC_090729.1:184494599-184507099 GCF_036898095.1 Palaemon carinicauda | reverse complement strand
TTTATGGGCAACCTACTACAGATGAAAGAGAGAGAATAATTTAATTTCTGGTTAGTCCACAGAGAGAGAGAGAGAGGAGAGAGAGAGAGAGAGAGGAGAGAGAGAGAGAGAGAGAGGAGAGAGAGAGAGAGAGGAGAGAGAGAAGAGAGAGAGAGATGGGAATAAATTAATTTCCTGGTATCCTACTAACATACAAGAGAGAGAGAGAGAGAGAGAGGAGAGAGAGAGAGAGAGAGAGAGAGAGAGAGAGAGATTGAGAGAGAGAGAGAAAAGAATAATTTTGATTTATGGGCAACCTACTACAGATGAAAGAGAGAGAATAATTTAATTTCTGGTTTGTCCACAGAGAGAGAGAGAGAGAGAGAGAGAGAGAGAGAGAGAGAGAGAGAGAGAGAGAGAGAGAGAGATAATCAAATTACCTAATATTCCTCAGTGAAGGAATGACTATCACAAAGCATCATGAGATCCCAACATCCACTTATGATGTCCTCCGTCATCTGTAACTGTGTAGAGTACACAGTACACTGAGATTACACGTACCTTGTTATTGTGGTACCAGAAGATCTCTGTCGGTGAATCGGGATTGTGGTTGATAATACAAGTGAGGTTGATGGTCGACCCTCTGTCGACGTATCGTTCCGGTGAGCCAATGATCCTTGCTGTTGGCACTGCAACAAAAGATAGTAGATTTATAGACAGTTTTTTTTTACTGAGGCGCATTTGCACCAACTTGCAGGGGTGCACTTTTAGCACGGAAAACTTTCCTACTTGCTGATTGGTTACTGACTCGCAGGGGTGCCCTTTTAGCACGGGAAAGTTTCCTACTTGCTAATTAGTTACTGACTCGCAGGGGTGCCCTTTTAGCACGGGAAAGTTTCCTACTAGCTGATTGGTTACTGACTCCCAGGGGTGCCCTTTTAGCACGGAAAACTTTCCTACTAGCTGATTGGTTACTGACTCGCAGGGATGCCCTTTTAGTACGGAAAAGTTTTTCACTCGCTGGTTGGTTGTACAAAATATTTTTAACCAATCAGCTCGTACAAAACTTTTCCGAGCTAAAAGGGCCCCTGCGAGTCACTGCAAATGTGCTTCAATATAAAAAAATTGAGTATAGATTGTTGCCAAGGTGATCTTAAGAGGATAACGTTGAGACAAATGCGCATCGTCTTAGGAAAATAGGTGATGATATAGTATTCTTGCTGGAACAAAAAATATTAGATCAAAATTGTTGCTAAAGTGATCTTAAGAGGATAATGTTGAGACAAAATTAGATGATAATACTGTATAGAATTATTGCAGGGATAAGCATGTGGAAAAATATTCATAAGCTCACTAAAATTAAAATAATTATATGACTCAATTTACTAATATTCCTTGTTTCTTAGCTTATTTGTTTATTTATTTATTTATAGATACACAAAAATATTACTTTTCTGTTATCAGAAAATGATACCGTTCCGGCAAAGATGCAATTTCTTCGAAAAATAAAACATAGTATAGTATCATTGAATGAAAACCAGTATTCCGTTATGCATTATTCATACACTCGCCAAATACAATTCCCTGAATTGTGCATGTGCAGTCTAATAACCTGCTTTGTTTCTTTGCTTGTTAGTTTGATTATAAGTACACAAAACAGGTAACATTAAATCTAATATCATTGTCATCAAGAGAAGATATTTTCAATTATTGATTCCTTATCGCACCTTTACTTTGCGGCGAGTAACCAGAAAGCTAATGGAGCTGGTCGACTGGGCTAAACACAAGAACTCACCGCGCAGTAAGGGTGTGGCTGGTTTCACTTCCCCTGAGGGAGTTGTACCAAGAATTCCTGTGTCCAGCTGTACCTTTTACCACTTACCAAAGACAGAAAGGTAAACTGGAAACGTTATAGGATCCGTTGGATGTGTGTTCACTTGGCACTCGTATCGGCCGGAATCCCTTGGCTGGACCGACTTGATCTTCAGAATCCAAGAATGGGCGTTGGTGTCCGGAGAGTGGATGACCTCGAACCGGTCGTCGGCTGTGTACGTGTATTGAGCCACTGTCAAGATGTGGAGGTCAGCATCTCGGATCCATGATACCTGGGACCGATAGAAATCACATGTATTATTATTATTATTATTATTATTATTATTATTACTTGCTAAGCTACAACCCTAGTTGGAAAAGCAGGATGCTATAAGCCTAGGGGCCCCAACAGAGAAAATAGCCCAGTGAGGAAGGGGAACAATAACAAAATTAAAATAGATATTTCCTATATAAACTATAAAAAAAAATAACAAAACAAGAGGAAGAAAAATTAAATAGAATAGTGTGCCCGAGTGTACCCTCAAGAAAGAGAACTCTAGGCCAAGACAGTAAAAGACCATGGTACAGAGGCTATGGCATTACCCAAGACTAGAGAACAATGGTTTGATTTTGGAGTGTCCTTCTCCTAGAAGAGCTGCTTACCATAGCTAGAAAATCTCTTCTACCCTTACCAAGGGGAAAGTAACCACCGAACAATTTCAGTGCAGTAGTTAACCCTTTGGGTGAAGAAGAATTGTTTGATAATGTCAGTGTTGTCAGGTGTATTCATGTATGTGTCATGGTGAGAAACGCTTGAAAACGTCCATATCTTTTTTTTATATATTAGTGTCTATATATTAAGGCGATAAATTACGTTGAGTAATGAAATCATAAGATGACTTGGAATAGAACGATCTAATTGTATCATTTGAATTATGTAAAAAAATCACTTCTAAGGCATCGATCCAAAAAAGAAATTAAGATGCGATCCTATATTCGATACCATGGCACACTAAACTAGTCTTTTTAATTGGTTTATAATAAAGAAAGGAATACTATTCAAAATAGTAACCAGAAGCCATGTAAAGAATTTGCCTGGAAAATTTAGTTATTCAAAATACTTGCATAAAAGATTATTGATATTTTCAACGGGTTAATTAATGATAAGCTACTGAAATTAGATTAAAAATCGTAACTGGAAACTATTTTCTTAAAAATATTATTTCAAATTATCTAGAAGAAATCACAAAGAAAGTCTTTTTGATTGGCTTATATAGTAGAAGTAAATGGTATTACATTCAAAACACTGATGAGAAAAAAAAGATAGAAACATTTGATAAGTGAATTCGAGAACTCATACAAATTCAAGATATCACAAAGCCTTAATCAGAAAAAAGATGAAAACATTTCCTTAGTGTCACTGAGAACCCACAAAAATTCAAGATATCAAAAATACTGATCATAAAAATATAACATTTCCTTAGTGACACTGAGAACCCACAAAAATTCAAGATATCATAAAAATGCTGATCAGAAATATATAGAAAAAAATTTCTTATTGACACTGGAAACCAACACAAAATCAAACAAATAAAGAACCAAAACTACACATGATGTCCTTGAAGACTTCCTGACCCTTGTGGCCAAGCAATGGCTATTGCACTTTTGAAGCCCGTAGGTTCTGCAAACAGCTCACAAAAACTAACTGGTAAACAACTGAAACTGTACAGCAGTGTCATTACTGTGATTGATAGGGCATCCATGGCAGCGACGGCATCCCAAGACATATCATCTTACCGTTTTATTGCCGATGTTGTGAACAATGCAATGCAGATAGGCGTTGTCGTCCTTGAGAGCGGTGACATTCTGAGGTGGTGAAGAGTCAAAAGTAGGCCCTTGATAGTTAGGCTCCCACGGCACGTGACGTCTACCCCCATGTGGATTGTGTGTTGGTATGTAGACGGGATCGCGGTGGGATAAGGGCATCCCTCCCATCCCGTTCCGATAGTGGCCGTTATGGAGGAATCTGCTCCACGTGAGGGAACCTGGGGAATAGAAAGGGCAATTATTATTATTATTATTATTATTATTATTATTATTATTATTATTATTATTATTATTATTATTTACTAAGCTACAACCGTAGCTGGAAGAGCAGAATGCTATAAGCTCGATGGTTCCAACTAGGAAAATAGCCCAGTGAGAAAAGGAAATAAGGAAACGACAAGAAAATTAATTAACAATTAAGATAGAAATTTTTAAGAACAGTAACAACATTAAAATAAATATTTCCTATATAAACTATAAAAACTTAAAAAAAAACAAGAGGAAGGGAAATAAAATAGAATAATGTCCCCGAGTGTACCCTCAAGCAAGATAACTCTATCCCAAGACAGTGGAAGACCATGGTACAGAGGCTATGGCACTACCCAAGACTAGAGAACAATGAAGTGTCCTTCTCCGAGAAGAGCTGCCTACCATAGCTCAAGAGTCTCTTCTACCCTTACTAAGAGGAAAGTAGCGCCACTGAACAATTACATTCCTGTAATCAACCTCTTGAGAGAAGAATTGTTTGGTAATCTCAGTGTTGTCAGGTGTATGAGGACGGAGGAGAATATGTAAGGAATAGGCTAATGTATTCGGTGTATGTGTAGGCAAAGGGAAAATTCGTAATCATTATGCAAAAAATAGTAAAAAAAAAAAAAAAAAAAGTATATTTTGTACTGTACTGATACACTAAACTCATATATGATGTGAAGCCATATTACCTAGTACCTTTCAAGTTAGTAAACAATTGTGGGCTGTCCACACACTACAGAAGTCAGAGATAAACTGATCATGTAGATTATAGCTTTAGGCAGTGAAGCACTCCTTTTTGAACTTGTCAGAACAGGTATATTTCTTGCTTGCTATTGAAGATAACTTTTGGCTAGAGTTTTAATGGATGCTATCCCAATGCTAGAAGATGCGTTAAGTAAATCAAGTGACTCACTGATATTGAATGTTATTCAAGAGCGAGACTTGCCGATATTTTACCAGAAGTTTCCTTGGAGGGAAATCCTCCCACCAAGCAGTAACCCCCTCCTACTCCACTTCCGCCTCACTTATCTCCCTCACTCCAGCCACCACTCTTTTCAAATGTAAAGTGCTAGCTAATCTGTCGATATATCTTTATTTATTGTGAATTATAAATTTTTGGATAATTTATGACGTTAAGGGTTATAATTTTAACTAGCCTTTGAAAGTGAGTGTACTGTATATGTGTATTTATGGATGTGTGGAGCGTATCGTGGGGATTTCCTTCATTTCCTATGGGAAAATTTTTTACCGGATACGAGCATTTTGATTTGCGAGCATGCTTCCAGGACGAATTATACTCGTAAACCGAGGTATTACTATATATATATATATATATATATATATATATATATATATATATATATATATATATATATGTGTGTGTGTGTGTGCGTGTATGTGCATATGTGTGTGTGTGACTATGCTTATTTATCTGTTTGTGCATTTTTATAGTTATGTTAGGAAGTATCTGAAGCAGGATAATGATATATTCACTTAAATATCTTGAATTGATGTGAAACTACAATACATTACTTTGAATAGTGGCGCTTAATCATTCAGGTAAATGTTACATGAATCGAGAAGCAGAGAAAAATAGTATTCGAACATCAGTTAGAAATGCTACTAAAATATTATTCTGTTGCTGAATAAATATTGAAAATATGCTGGAATATTTTATATATTGTGCTATTTCTTAGTAAAATATTTATTTTTTAGACTTATTATGTCTGCTAAAAAAAGGACATAAAAATCAAAATGCAAATCTCATTTTAGATCTCAGTTTGGATAAGTTCTTGTGTCATTGTTATTTTTTTAAATTTCATGTCTTTTATAAAGGAAACCAAAAGTCAAAATGCAATTTTAATTTGGACTCCAGTTTGGCTAATTTTCTGTGTTCTATTGTTATTTTTTAAAAACCATATGTCTTTTGAAAAAGAACTCAAAAGTCTCAAAATGCAATTCTTAAATTGGACATCAGTTTGAGTGACTTTTTTATTTTTCAAACTTTTTATATCTTTTAGATCAGAACCCAAAAGTCAAAATGCAATTCTTAATTTGGTCATCAGTTTAGATAAGCAGTCTTGCATCTAACAAAGCATCACCGCACTGGAAATATATGTTTAACATCAATGTCCATTACGATAAGGACATTACTTAGGAGTTGTCAGAACGAGATGAGCCCATTAGCATGCTAAAGCCTCTTACTGTAAAGTCGAATGCCAGCCAATTAGTGAGAAAAGGTAATGCGACTTAGAGAATTTGCATATTGCCATTAGCAAGTTGACGCACGTGGTATGTAATGACAATAATTTATAAGCGTAGTATATACTTGTTGGTTTTCACGCGTCTAGTCAAAGAAAGATGAACAGTAATGGTATTTGTGATCAAAGTAGAGAGAAATGGTTTTAATCGTACTGGTGAAGTCGCCGGAGTTACACCGACGATAGTTTTTTTATAGTTTATGTATAAAAGATCTTATTTAATGTTACTGTCTTAAAATATTTTATTTTGATTATTTATTACTTCTTTTGTAGCTTATCTATTTCCTTATTTCCTTTCCTCACTGGGGTATTTTTCCCTGTTGGACCCCTTGGGCTTATAGCATCTTGCTTTTTAAACTAGGGTTGTAGCTTGGCTTTCAATAATAATAATCGAAACTCATCTTCCGAAATACGACTAAATGCCTAATTGATATGACTTCAACAATATATTTTTTATGAAAAATAAAGGCTTTGTTTTCTTTGATATTTAGAGACAGTGGAATTTGCTCGTTTTTTTTTTCCTTTTTCCTTTTTTTAAATCATAATTTGAGTGAAATAAAAGCACCCAGCGATATCGTATTGTTTTAAAGCATCATTAGGTACAATTTCTGTCTCTAGGAGATACTTTTAAATAACAGGAAAAAACGTTCGAAATATTCTACTTTTATTCCAGTCCCTGCTTTTCATAATGTCATGAAAAGCCTTGCGAGATATGTTAGATATCGATTTAATTTTAAAAAAAAAATTGACAAACTTTTTTGAAGAGTCAAAAGGAATTTCATATACAGCAAAGAGTAATTTCCCATATCTTATGCGTAATAATTTCCCATATCTTATGCGTAATTCAACAAAATGTATTTACATCTCATATGTTCGCTTTTGATTAAATGTGTAATTTTCCTTTAATGTGTGGGGGAAATGAGACGCTTCATAACTATTTAAGCAGTCGTATTCAAAATACTAATTACTGCACATCAATTATAACAAATTGACAAATTGTCCCACAAACACCTTAGACTTTCTAACTACCAACTCCCCTAGGTATGATGTTACAAAGACATTAGATCTACTAACGTTTTCCCGATTTAAAGTCCCACTTATACATTTTACAATGTGATTAACATGTATTTAAATAATTTACCGTTTAATCCTCCCTTCAGAATGTGTACAAACCCAACAGGGGACAATAATCTTTATGTAAAAAATATTTTTTTTTCTATTTCCACGAAACGAATGAATTATGATTGATTGTAGAAATTGGCTTCGTTCGTAAGAATATTTTACAATGGGTAAAATTCCAAATAAAATAGTAACTTATAATAGTTTCAAAACACTTTTTCTAATGTTTGCTTAACTATGTACTATGACACTCAAAAATAAGTATCAGGAAATGGCGTTAAATGTCACTACTGTACATTTATCCATTTATCCTAATGTCTCATCCTCTTCCTCTTTCCCTTCCTCTTCCGCCTCCCCCTTTTTCTTTCCTCTTCCTTTTCCTCCCTCTTCCTCCTTCCACCTCCTCCTCCTATTCCATCTTTTCCTCCTCCTCCTCGTCTTCCTTTCTCTTTCCTCCCATACCTCCTCCTCTTTCCTTTCCTTCTCTTCCTTCCTCTTTCCTCTTATCCTCTTTTTCCCTTCCTCATTCCTCCTCCTCCTCCTCCTCCACCTCTCTTCCCTCCTCCTCCACCTCCTCTTCCCTTATCCTCCACCTCCTCTTCTTCCTCCTCCTTTTTCTTTTCCCTCTCCCTCTTCCACCTCCTCTTATCTCTTTCGGCACTGTTTGTTTTATCTGAATATTCGAAACTGGGTCACGGTGGCTTCCAATTACCGATTGGCGTTTCCCATCGCCGCAGAAATGCCACTCGCCATTACAGCATTAGGCAGGGCCGGCTCACACACACACACACACACACACACACACACACACACACACACACACAAATTCTTTTTACCCCAGGCTAGTTGGGTCGTTCATTGCAGGGTATATAACCTGGCTGCTCTACCTGGAGGAAAGAACCTATTTCTTCTGTTATCGGTACGGCTTAGTTGAATATATTAGCATATTAGCATAGGTCCTTTTTTTTTTAAATTATATCTTGCAGTTTTCCTAGTCTTTTATTTCTTACTCTTCTCATTTTATCTCAATTTCAAAGGTTCTAAATTAGGGTCTCTCTCTCTCTCTCTCTCTCTCCTCTCTCTCTCTCTCTCTCTCTCTCTCTCTCTCTCTCTCTCTCTCATAGGGATATTAAATGCATGAAAGCTTAAAATTCTTATCTGATAATTCCAAACGTTTGGAATTAGATGCTCTCTCTCTCTCTCTCTCTCTCTCTCCTCTCTCTCTCTCTCTCTCTCTCTCTCTCTCTCTCTCTCTCTCTTTCTCACACACACGAACGCTTTACAAGGCCTTAATTCTTCCATCGTGTAAGCTCCTTAACATTTTTATACCTTAGTTAACGGCGCACATAAAAGAACAGATAAGAAGAGGGAATTTTCCTCCTCGCTGATTTTCAGGATTTAGACAAAAGTCGAGGCGACGCATTCATAATTAAATATCACAATCATTCCTGAACTTATCTTGCTTAAAACGATGTTTTTTGTATGAGCATATATGTATATATATATATATATATATATATATATATATATATATATATATATATATATTCACATAGCCTATATATGTATGTATATACACGTACATGTATATATGTATATATATATATATATATATATATATATATATATATATATATATATATATATCTATATAGTACATATATATATATATATATATATATATATATATGTATATATATATATTCACATATATAATATATACGTATATATTCATATATATAATATATGTATATGTAGTTAAATAGTCATTTCTATGTGTGTATATATATATATACAGTATATATATATATATATTTATTTATATGTTTGTATATATATTTATTTATTCATATGTATATATATACATACACACACACACACATATATATATATATATATATATATATATATATATAAATATATATACATACTGTGTATATACAGTATATATAATGTTTGTGCATCTACATACACCCATCGTTGAGTCTAGAGAGATTAATACTATTGCCCTAGGTAGAGAAAAATACAGCAAATATATTTTCTCCCCATTTAATGGAATGTGTCTGTAAATGCCTTTCATTTTATTTTCGATGAAAGCAAGCGTTAATTCCCTGACTACATTGCGTTGAAAGAATTTTTAATTTTTATCCAGATTTTTATCGATGTCTATCAATTTCAATAGTTTTTTTGGGGTAACTATCGATCCAGATGACATTGTTATTCAGAGCCAATATTCATTGGAATAAAAATATCAAAAAGTATTTTAGTTTAAAAAAAAAATTTATTTCAACAAACATTTTTTCTTTTTTTTTTTACAAAACTAGGAAAAACTTACATTAATCCCCATAAAGAAAACTATGTGCGTTTTTTAATATTTATACATCAGAACAACAGAGAAATGTAGAATGAAAAAAAATCGTGATTCAATATACAGTATGAATAGTTTATTTATCTTCAATGTTTATTTTAGATTCATGTTGAAAAATTTGAATGAAAGATTATACTTCCTGGTAGCGTAGATATTGTCAGTCCATGAATATTGCTACGATAAGTACTTGTGAATTTTCCTTAAAAGATATTTAATTAGTATTCTTAATGTTGGCTACTAGAACATAGAAAAATTACATTAGAATATGGGATCGTTTGCGATTTGCATCGTATAAGTCCCTTGTTCAAGTAACGTTGACAACCATTGCCTGGTCTACCCTGGTCTTGCCTGGGTGGTGAGTGGAGATTGGTTGGAGCTGATTCAATGGGTACATGTTGAAGGTCTTGGACAATAAACACGTAGACACAGGAGTCTCTGGCATACCTCACTCGGGAGAAGTGCACCCTGTCACACCCTTACTTCCAGGCGAGTAACCAAACAGATAGGAGATGGCACAGGTGGTGGGCGGGGCTAAGTGCAGGAACTCACAGTACTAAAAGGGTGTGGTTGTGTGCACCTCCACAGAGCGAGGTGTACCAGGAATTCCTGTGTCCTACTGTACATCCGGGTAATAATTTATTTCTTGCTTCTACCACCCAGGAGTGACCTATGACCTTTTTAAGAAGGCTATGTTGGGAGTTGTATGAATAAATTCTTAAGTGAGATAGGCCCTCTTAAGCAGATCTAGGTTAAATATATCACATATCAATGAAATCGGCATTCCATAAAAGATGAAAATGACACCAGGATATTATCGAAACGGAATTTTAAGTCAGAATTAGAAAACGAGTTAGAATTTACTGTACGGTCAACGACGTGTCTGAATAATTGGGTTAAAATTCTCTACATTCCACCATGAAGCGAGGAAGGAGAAGTTTAATGGTATACCGATACTCGTGCACGAAATTGATCAAGGCATTATATGGTGTTGCATGCATAAACACTACAAATAGCAAGCTACCAACTTGTTGCCATTATTGAATACACCGTAGTTTGATTATTATTATTATTATTATTATTATTATTATTATTATTATTATTATTATTATTACTAGCGAAGCTATAAGGCTAGTTGGAAAAGCAAGATGCTATAAGCCCAAGGTTCCAACAGGGAAAATCGCCCAGTGAGGAAGGGATATAGTGAAAAAAATTCTTAGTTATATCAGGGTAAATTTTATTATTATTATTATTATCATTATTACTAGCTAAGCTATAAGGCTAGTTGGAAAAGCAAGATGCTATAAGCCCAAGGGTTCCAACAGGGAAAATAGCCCAGTGAGGAAAGGATATAGTGAAAAAAATTCTTAGTTATATCGGGGTAAATTTTATTATTATTATTATTATTATTATTATTAGCTCAGCTACGACCCTAGTTGGAAAAACAGAATGCTATAAGCCCAAAGACTCCTATAGGGAAAATAGCCAGTGAGGAAAGGAAATAAGGAAACAAATAGAATAGTGTCCCTGCGTGTACCCTCAAACAAGAGAACACTAACTCAAGACAGTGGAAGACCATGATACAGAGGCCATGGCACTACCCAAGATGAGAGAACAATATAATCTGTAACGATAACAATAAAATATGCAACTAAGGATGTTGATCATTTCTCATTTTAGAAAGTCTGACTCAAGTATGGTTATTGTAATTAACATATAAGAAATTTACGTTTCATTTGTAGCTCCAAAATTAACTAATATTTGTTCATGGATTCTTTTTACGATGTAATCATATCGATATTTTCATTAAATTACACTAGGAATGGTTTGTCAAAACCTAATTATCATTATTATTATTATTATTATTATTATTATTATTACTTGCTAAGCTACAACCCGAAATTGGAAAAGCAGGATTCTTTAAGCCCAGGGGTCCAACAGGGAACGTAGCCCAGTGAGGAAAGGAAACAAGGAAAAAAATATTTTAAGAACAATAAGAAATTATTAAATAAAGTGAATAAAAAGCTAATAATCATATAAATATTTCTTAAAAAGCTCAATGAAAAAAGAAATCTCAACAGAAAATTTGCTCTATGACATTTTTCTATTAAGATGAATATTTAGATTTATTTTTGACTCGTTGAATTATTTTTTTTTCTAATTCATTATTCATTAATTTTATATTTCATCGTGAAATTGTAATGGGCATTCGAATCAGATAATAAATAAATAATTTTTTATGTGTTTATATTAAAATAACATAAACATTGAATAATGAAGCCGGAGTTATTACTATTCTATCCCTGGAGTGTTAAGTCACGTTATCCAAATGCACTTCAGCAGTTTTATATATATATATATATATATATATATATATATATATATATATATACATATGTATATTGTATTTAGTATAATTTTTTATTCTTTTTTCTTTTATATACGTACATACAGACATATGCAGACATGCTTGCGTACGCGCACGTACACATATATGTATATATATATATATATATATATATATATATATATATATATATACATATATATGTATATATATATATATATATGTGTGTGTGTGTGTGTGTGTATAAATGTAAATATATATATATATATATATATATATATATATATATATATATATATATATATATATATATATATATGTATATATATATACACATACATACATACATACATACATACATACATACATACTTACATACATATAAACATATGTAAATTTATGTATAAATATAAGATATATATGTGTGTGTATATATATAAATAGATAGATAGATAAATAGATAGATATTCTAAAGAACCATATGTAATTATCTTAGATATACAAACCCCCAATAAGAAAAAAAAAATCGTACATGAAG
>NC_090729.1:184492793-184494099 GCF_036898095.1 Palaemon carinicauda | reverse complement strand
CAAGCTACTTTTTTTTCTAGTAAGTCTACAATAGTGAATTTTGTGTATTTACTAGAAATGATTGTTTGGATCACATTGTTCAAGAACATGTATTAAGAATAAAAGTTGTGTTTGTTTGTTGTAGATGTTAGTTGCAATGTGCAAGACACGGACTCTTGATGTCAAGCACCCCGTAGGAGATTATAAAAAAGGTTGAAAAAGTAGCGCTCCTGAAGCATTATTATTATTATTATTATTATTATTATTATTATTATTATTATTATTATTATTATTGTTGTTGTTGTTGTTGTTGTCGTTGTTAGGCAAGCTACAGCCCCTAGTTGGAAAAGCAGGATCCTATAAGCCCAAGGGGCTCCAACAAGGAAAATAGCCCCAGTGAGGAAAGGAAATAAGGAAACAGATAAAATAGCTGTATCTGATTGTACCCTCAAGCACAGAAACTCTAGCCCAGGGAGATGGGAGAGCCATGACACAAAGGCTATGGCACTACCCAAGACTAGAAAACAATGATTTGATATTGGAGTGTCCCCCTAGAAGAGGTGCTTACCATAGCTGAGTTCTTTTCTACCCTTACCAAGAGGAAAGTAGCCACTGAACAATTACAGTCCAGTAGTTAACCCGTTGAGAAAAGGAAAATTTTTCTGCAATTTTTGTGTTGCCATGTGTATGAAGAAAGAAGTTAATTTATAAAGAAAGGTTATTAGATGTGCCCACTTTCCTCTTGGTAGGGGTAGAAGGGACTCTTTAGCTATGGTAAGCAGCTCTTCTAGGAGAAGGACACTCCAAAATCAAACCATTGACTCTAGTTCCTGGGTAGAGCCATAGACACTTGTACCATGGTCTTCCACTCTCTTGGGTTAGAGTTTCTCTTGCTTGAGGGTACACTGGGGCACACTTCCTCTTGTTTTGTTAAGTTTTTATAGTTTATATAGGAGATATTTATTTCAATGTTACTATTCTTAAAATATTTTATTTTTCATTGTTTCCTTTCCTCACTGGACTATTTTCCCTGTTGAGCCCCTGGGCTTATAGCTTCCTGCTTTTCCAAATAAGGAATGAAAAGTCCTAAATAGCACAGCATAGGGAGAGAGAGAGAGAGGGAGAGAGAGAGAGAGAGAGAGAGAGAGAGAGAGAGAGAGAGAGAGAGAGAGAGAGAGAGAGAGAGTCGGATCCATTACTCAAGTGAAGATCTTTCAATATAGCTTAAGAAACTTCCAAGAACAGAAAACAAAGGAATGTGGAAGTCGATTCGAAAATACTCAGTGGAGCCCAAAGCAAACACGATTCCTCTTTTGTTGTCAGGAAA
>NC_090729.1:184485293-184487793 GCF_036898095.1 Palaemon carinicauda | reverse complement strand
AATCATTAATTGAAAGTAATAAATTGATAAAAACTAATACAAAGTACTAAATTAATTAAAAAGTAATAGAAAATAAATTTATAAATAACTAATAAAAAGTAATAAATTTATGAAAAAAGCATTAATTGAAAGTAATAAATTGATAAAAAACACATATATAAAGTAATACATTGATTAAAAACTAATAGGAAATAATAAGTTAATAAAAAAAAAAACAGTAATAAAAAGTAATACATTGAATACATTGATAAAAAAACTATAATAGAAAGTAATAACTAAAAAAGCCAGATAAATACCAAGAATACAATAACCAATCCCATAACTATTCCGGTCCAAAAGTAATAGAAGTAAAAACTCGAAGGCCCAACAACGCAGCTCAAGTCGTACTCCAAGTCACAACAGGCCCCTTTTCCTTGAAGCATTACACGCACCATTGACTCGAGTCCTCTTCACGCCTGCATTTCCCGGAGATGATTATCTCTAGAGAAAGGGGACCTGGCAAGATGTCATTAATGCAAATCGGAATTAAAAATTGCATATTTCGCTGCTTGGGGTGTGTGTTGGGTATGACGTGTTGGGTGGTAGTGTGCATTTTTAAAGTGTATACATACAGATATATATATATATATATATATATATATATATATAATATATATATATATATATATATATATATATATGTGTGTGTGTGTGGTGTGTGTGTGTCTGTGTGTGGTGTGCGCGCAAAAGAACCACAGGGAAAACGAAAATATGAAATATAAGATTAAGTCCTGACTAGTTTCGTGATATTTCTTCAGAGGACTGATTTTTACGCATATATATTATATACTATATATATATATATATATATATATATATATATATATATATATATATATACATATATATATATATATATATATATATATATATATATATTATATATATATGTATATAGAACAAGTAATTTTCTTTTAATAAAATATTCGAAGAGGAGTTTGCCCTTGCTGATTGGAATCATTTCTGCCCAGTGTTGCTGAGGATGTTTCATTCTGCGACCAATATTGAAGGCCAAGTTGTTGTTGTTGTTGTTGTTGGTGGTGTTTTTTTATTTTTTATTTTATTTTTTTTTTTTGAGGGACGTGTCCTGAGGGACTTCAACCCTATGAAAGATCGTATGGCATTCTCTTCTTGTAGTTTAATTATTTTTTTTCTGTGGAATTTAAATTCATTATAAGAATATTAGTTTAAAGGTTTAATTGAAACACGTTTCGATAGATTTTTTATTTCTGTGGGTTGATATATTTTGTTGAGAGAATTTTATTTATTCATTCTTCAAGAACCATGTATTATTTGTTCCTTATTAGTTTATGGGAAATTTTGTCCCTTAAGTTGCTTGATAGTTCTGAAAAACTTAATTTGGATATTGTTTTATAATCTTAATCACTACAATTGTTCTTGTATTTGCCTAACTATTGTTGAACTAAATTTCTAGTTATATTTAAACACCAGAAGCCTCTCATTAATCTTTAATCATTGGGAATAAATAAACGGGTATTTTATTTACAAATTAGTTATAAATTATAAAGGAAAATGGATATATATACAAATATAATATATATATATATAAAATATATATATATATATATATATATATATATATATATATATAATATATATATATATATATATATATATATATATATATATATAGGTATATACACACACACACACACACACACACATATATAATAATATATATATATATATATATATATATATATATATATATATATATATATATAATATAAGTTTGTTTACGTACAAAGCATTTGTAAAATAGTATTTCCTTCCCATTAATAATCTCTGCGGCTGTAAATCCTCAACAAAATAACAGTAACTTCACTTTCTTAGTAATGAGGAATATTAGTAGCATTCCTTTAATAACTTATTTATATTACACTTTTGCGTGGTGATCAATCATTGCAAGAATAAGCAATTATTTTTCTTGACAAAATCATTTCTTTTTATGATGAAGATAGAAATGGCAAGAATTTTGCGAACGTAAAGATGTATTTAAACTAGAATTAAAAACGTTAGTCTACAGCAGGGGACGAGAAGGAAGAAAATGCATTCAACGTCTGAAATATCTCAATTTACTGAAAATTATTTTCTCGAAAGGGACCTACGCTTATGAAGAACATAAAAATTAAAAAAAAAAATTTGTGTAACCTTAATATGTATTTAAAGTGGAAATTAAAACGTAAAGTCTACAGGAGAGGATTAGAATGAAGAAAATGCTTTTAACGTCTGAAAATATCTCATAATTACAAACCCTGTAAAACTGTACTCAATAATAATAATGATACAATTACAATGAAACTTGACATAGAGATGTAATTACATAATCTTAATGATCGAATCGTATGTATTTTTTATCAGGAAAGCTAACGCCGCTATTTCCATTCTGATCAAGATCCAACTATGAAGTCAGTGTTCTCGAAAGGCACATACGCGTCTT
>NC_090729.1:184470293-184482793 GCF_036898095.1 Palaemon carinicauda | reverse complement strand
TATATAATATATATATATATATATATATATATATATATATATATATATATAAACAAACGCAATCGGAAGCACATGTCCTGAGGCCTTCGTTCTTCAGTGGACTAGTGACGGCTGATGATGATGATGATGATACACACACACACACACACACATATATATATATATATATATATATATATATATATATATATATATATATATTATATATATATATATGTATATATAGGGAGGTTATTATTATTATTATTATTACTTATTATTATTATTATTATTATTATTCCACAACTTAGAAGATAACGCAAGATAAGAAGAAACGGAAAAGCTCATCACCCGAAAAAATTTCTTTCGTCTTCATACGTGTCTTATTCCGAGTAATTTTCTTCCTCGGTCTGCCGGAATATCCCGTTTCAACGTCGGTTATGTTTCATGCCATTAGGCTTTGTAAACCGGAGAAAATTGCGGAGGGGAACGTCAGTCTAGCATTGCAATCATACTCTGCGTTTGTTTTTATTATTCGGTAAGTAGTTGACCTCAGACAGTTGGTGGGCTATATTCTAGGGATGACATTGCGTGGAAAGATTACGGAATTTAAAGGAAATTTTGTCAGATTTTGGTTGAGAATATAAGATATTCGTATACCTTTTAAACGAAATTAAATGGCCTTACATTAGGTATAGTTAACGCATATACGATTGTCTTTTAATTTTAAATCCCTCTGAAGAAAGACACACATAAACTTGGGTTTTTAATAGTACCCAAATATTTACCCTTTGAATGAAACTAAATTGTCTTACATTAGTTATAGGTAACGCATATATCATCATCATCTACACCTATTGCCGCAAAGGGCCTCGGTCAGATATCGCCAGTCGTCTCTATCTCGAGCTTTTAAATCAACACTTCTCCATTCATCATCTACCAAACGCTTCATAGTCATCAGCCGTGTAGGTCTGGGTCTTCCAACTCTTCTAGTGCCTTGTAGAGCCCAGTTAAAGTTTTGGTGAACTAATCTCATTTTGAGGGGTGCTAAGAACACATAAACTTGGGTTTTTAATAGTACCCAAACATTTTGTGTTTTCGTTTGAGTTAAACCATAGCGTATTTTTTTCATGTCTGTGAATTAATAGTTTTTATGGAATGAAAGTTTTTTTTTTGCCATTAGTAATTAATGCAAACTAAACGTAATTTAATCTTGTTTTTAACATGTTCCATACCTTAGACAGAAGGAACATGTTTAAACATAGATCTCTAATGTCGATATTTTGTTGATTTTATAGAAATATATATTTTTAGTTACTGGTTTTATTTTAATTCTGCTGGCTTCGATTGACACAGAATATTTATGCTGCATGGTTATTGACACTTAATGCATTCTACTGTTTTGGATAAATGTCAAGCGGATTGACTCATATTTCTGTTACGATAGCATGCTCTAGAGTTAGCAGGTTTTTCGTATACATTTTCCATATTTTCTCTATATAATAATGGGGAAGTGTCTGGTTATATATATATATCTATATATATATAATATATATATATAAAATATATAATCTATGTATATGTATATATATAATCTATATATATATATATACTATATATATATATATATAAATAATATATATATATATCTATGTGTGTGTGTGTATATAATGTGTATATATTATATATATAATATATGTATATATATATAATATATGTATATATATATACATATATTATACATATATATAATATATCTTGTCACGTCTCAGGAGAGAGAGGAAGTAATCATACCCTTGTGATAGGGGTACCCAGAGAGGTACACTGAGAAACCACACTCTCCCACAAATTGCAGCACCAGTGGGTTATAGCTATAGGGGAGGTGGTAGGTTGGGTTGAATATGTGAATACGACATATCTATCTAAATATTTAGACATCATTTTTGACAGCTGTGGTACAAGAATAAACAAGAGCAATTAGAGATATCTGACCTCCGACAAAGGTTAATGGAGTCGTCCATGGTCTCTAAGATATATCTGTGGTGGAAATTTAGTCAAAATCCGTCCGTTTGTTTTGATGGAAATCCAGATCTAGAATCCGGATCCGGATCATCGCCAAAATTTAATGGTGTCGCCCATGACCTAAGATCTACATAAGGTGAAAATGTCGTCAATATTCGTCATGTAGTTTTGAAGCAATCATGCCCACAAACGTACATACAAATAATTATATAAATTGATCAATTTAAAAAAAAAAAAAAAAAAAAAAAAAAAAACTAAGGCTCTAGTTATTTCGAATATTATTCTCACCAAGCATTGGATCTCCGGCCTCAGAAAAGTATATGAGTGATGGCTCAAAAATTCTGATAGCAATTTACCATCCCTTGAAAATGAAAGGTTCTCTGCCTTTTACTTGTTAGATTAATGGATGTTCTCTAATTAGAATAGGTAATTAACAATGTTCTCAAGTAAATTGAGCACCTCAATTCATTTAATCCGCTGCCCAGAATTTAAAATACAGCGATACAGAATGTCACTCAATCCACACTGCTGCTACACAAAATAGATTAATATGCAAAAAGCATATGACATTTAATTTCTTTTTTACACCATAAAAACAAAACTCCCGAATCTGGTACCGTTCCTTTGTGCAGTGCCAAAATTCGCTCTCAAATTTGCCTCGGAAGATGAATGTTACGTCACAAGAATACCTATTTTGTAAATCAGTTAGATGGTTTGGATATAATTGCTAGATGAAAGGTGAAACTATGTGTGCACATACATAAACACACATATTTATAGGTATATAGGCTTATTTGTATGTACATGTGCATCTATCTATCTATCTATCTATCTATCTATATATATATATATATATATATATATATAATATATATATATATATATATATATTTGTGTGGTATGTCTGTATATGCTGTGCACATACATATATATATGTATATATATGTACATATATATAAATATATATATATATATACAGTATATATATATATATATATATATATATATATATATATATATATATATATATATATATATATATCTATATATATTTGGGCTCAAGCCATGTCGTCCTGATGGAAGTTCCTATAGGGTAGCTTCCTAGGGTATATTACAACTACGGCGATATTCCCAGAGAATTTACCTTAGGTACCAGAATTCTAACTCCTGGAGCGAGTATCCCTCGTGAAAGGGATATCGCGACATATCAGAGGACGTATTCTAGACACGTCACATGGCAATCTACATCCTGGACAGAGATTTCGTCTCGTAGGAGGTGATTGACGAGATACGAATTCGGGAAAGAAAAAGGGGAGCCGCTCCCAAGGCTTCCCTATCCCCCGATTCGTATGCGTGCCTGGCGCCATCTGTATTCCTTTTTGCGTAGCTTAACAACTCGGTGTTTTTCCTGTTTTTCTCGCAAATCTTGGATTTATTCGGCTTTTCATGGCTTCTTCGTCTTCGTTGGCCTCTGATAAGTTGAGTATAGTGTCTGTTATGTATAAATGTAGGCTCTTGGTTAAATTTTGAGTGATTAATAGGATTAATCTTTGATACAAGAGCCGTAGCCTACCAGAGGTGTCCTGGACACTGTCGCTCGCTAGGTATAAATTAGTTAGTCAGAGCGACATTCCTGGTTGTTTTGCTTTAATAAATTTTAGCTATTTAGCATTACATAGGATTTCCTTTCGTGCTTAGTATTATTTTGCGAAGTATTCGCCATTCTGGCCTACGATAGGCCATGTAGCCTAGTCGTTTTGGTCCTAGTACTTCATGCATGATTTTGGTTTTTTTCCGAGTGTAATTAAAATTTTATTGAAGCTTTAGGCTATATTTTATACATTTTAGACTGTGTGGAATATTTCCAAGATTGTATACGTGTGAGTTTCGGTGAATTAAATCGATTCTCTTGGTGCCTAGGCTAGTTGCTTATGGAGCCTTAGTATACTTTATCATACTCCCCGGTTGCTTTCTTTTCTTCGGAGAAGGTATGCAATCCCTTTCCCTCTGTTTAAGCCTTGGGCTTATCCCTAAGTGGTTTTTTTCCGAATTTATTTTCGATAAAACTATACTAGGGTGTTACTGTACCTTCCTGTTCCTGTAGTTATGGTTCAAGAGGGACAGAACAACAGAGTTTTTAGTCTGAGTCTGTGTTGTCTGGCTTGGGGCTGAGTCCCCCTCGCTGACTTAACACATACAAAGGGAGCTTAGCTCCCTTAGGTCACTACCGAAGGTTTCTGTAGTTATGATTCCTTCTTTTGTGATCTACCAGACTAGTCCTGTTGCTGTTCTCGGGGGAGGATAAGTTCTTCCCTTGGGAGTAGCAACGCCTTCCTTGCTTTGGTGCTCTGGAAGCTGGCAAGTATTGCTGGCCTTTCCCCTTAGATCTCCCTTAGGCTAAGATAAGTTTCTTGGCTGCGGGTGATCTGTCACTAAAGCAAGGTTGGCAGGACCCTCTTGTCCCTTCCCCCTCTATCTCCGTAATGGCCTAGCCATTACTGTACTGTACGTCGTTCTACATCTAGACCTAGTATAGGTTAGGATGTGGAATTGACTCAGCCCCTTGCCGGCCGGCAGAGCTGGCCGGCAGGGGTCTTACTGTACTGTACGTCGTTCTACTTCTGGACCTAGTATAGGTTGGGATGTGGAATTGACTCAGCCCCTTGCCGGCCGGCAGAGCTGCTGGCCGGCAAGGGTCTTATGTTTTCGAGTGCTGCCCGGACCTCTCTTGGTCCCTCATCCATGCCTGCTGGCAGAGCCGGACGGCATTGGTCAAGGAAGCCTGAATTAGTTTCTCCCCTTCCTTATATGCACTCTTTCTGTTGCCGGGCTTGGAGGTTGTGTACACTTTTATCCCGGCATCCATTCTATTTTTCTTCTAGTGCTGTACCTGTCCCGGCTGCCGGCCTATGAGGCCGGCAGCCGGGCAGGTGTAGTCCTCTGGTTCTTTTGCTGCCGGCTGGCATCGGTCTTGTACCTTTGCCTGCCGGCTTATGTCAGTCCTTGTCTGCCGGTCACCAAGAGTGTGGCCGGCAGCTGGGTACTACCTTGTGTAGTTGCTGCCGGCAGCCATTGCCGGCCAACACTGGCTGTTACCGGCCGGCAGTTGCTGCCGACCGGCACAGGCATTTGAACCAGAGTGCTGCCGCCCTATAGCTGTTAAGTAGTATACTTTAAAGCTAGTTGTGGTGTGTGCCGGCCGGCAAAGGCAGGCCGGCACACATCCCCCTATACTGTACTAGTATTCTTCTGTATAGCATATACAGTAAGAAGAAAACTATAGTAAAGGTTTTGGTACAGCACTGTATCTTCTAACACTATTGTGTTTTCTTGCACATCCCTTTGCTGTTGCCCTCAGATAGGAAGCTGAGTTCTTCCCTGTCTATTATCCAGGATTTTAAAATCATTGCTTAGGTGTGAGCTCCACCTGTTTCCTCTGGAAACCTTGCATTGGTTACTCTAGTAGTGATAAACCATTTTGATTTTATTATCTGGAAGGCTGCAACAATGGGTTGTGAGGGAAACACAAGTGTGTGTCTTTCCTTTATGAATTGTTATGCTATACTATGCATATCCAGTGATACATAGTTCACTTGATACTCATGGAAATTTCTTCTCTTTACAGGAGGACCCTCCGAAGTGCGGAAATGTTTTCTGCAATGTCCGCAGCAAGAACCTCTGCGGACATGAGTGTTGTAGGAGACACGCAGCATGCGCTGTCTCCAAGGATGATCTCCAGTATTGGGACCCTCAGGTATGTACTGTATGCACTAACCTGATTACTGAGGCTTTTGATTCCCCTAGAACGGCGGAATCAAGGGATATAGCAAGGGAAAAGCTTCGTACTTGGGTAAGGGGCTTCAAGAAGAACACCTCTGGCCCTTATCTTCCAAGTGAGAAGATGAGGGCGTATCTTTTTCCTAAGGCATCAGCTGATGCAGTGATTCCCCAGCCTCAAGAGGAGATCCCTCAAGATCAAGTCCAGGTGGACGTGGAAGTCGCAGTTGCGATGCAAGACATCCAGTTGGATGACAGGATGTCTGACCTGGACGAACGTTTGGAAGAAGACCTCCTGGCAGAAGGTCAGGATGAAGTTCAAACCCCGGATGTCGTAGAGGATGAGGTCGACGAGGTGTCGGCTACTCCGGTTCAGATGCCGGAGCCTATCCCCTCAACATCGGCTGGTCTCCCAGTAGAACTGGGACAGGCCCTCTCTTCGATTGTTGGAATGATCCAACAAATGCAGAAGGAGAATCAGGAGAAGGCGGCTGCAATGGAACTGCGTATGCAGTCCCTGGCAGAATCACATGGGCCCCGGAAAAGGCTCAATGTGAAAGACCTTCCCATATGCTCAGATGCTAACCCATGGAGGTATGCTGAGCACATGCCGATGACGACTGGAAAGATCGTCATCTCGGATAAGCTGGGTTCAGTTCCCCTAGAGGAGGTAGAATTCTGGCCCAGCAAGGCATCATATCCGGACTGCTATGTCCGGCTGAGAAAAGAACCAGCTTCAAGGGAGGAGACAGAGCCGAAGGAGGTCATTATTATGGACCACGCTAAGGCTCAAGCCCTACTTTCATCCTCGATGAAAGAGAGGGGCTTCTCTAACTCGAAGGTAGCTGCATTGAGCAAGAAGCTCCCTTCTTTTGTGTCCTCTCCTGATAGAGCCTTCCCCTTTTTACAGAAAGGGTTTGCGGCTGTCCTAAAGGCAGTCGAGGCCGGCAAGCCTTGCCCCTCCCTGGAGGAGTGTAAACCCTTGTCGCTGGCCCTGCCTATGGACCACAAAGACTGGAAGGATGTCCATCTGACATTCTCAGTGGGAAAGTTGGAGGCTGATATTGCCGGACGGCAATTCGGCGAGGACCTCCCCAAGCTGTCCGACTCTCTTTTACGAAGAGAGTTCGAGACAAAAGAAAGACTGGCTGCCTCAATGTCTCATCAGACTACTCTTGAGACGATGGCAAGTGACCCCAAGGTCCATGAAATGTTCATGGTAGTGGCTAAGTCTCACCTAGCCACAGTGACGAAGGACCTTTATGGCTTCGTCAAGGCAAGGAGAGCTTGCAGGGAGTTCGTGTTCACCGGGGCTTCGGTGAGACACGAGCCAAGGAAGTTAATCTCCTTCAACATTTGGGGAAAAGACCTTTTCCCTACCGATGTGGTCAAAGAGGTTGTTGATAAGGCCGCCGTGGAGAATAGAAACCTTCTCCAGAAGTGGGGCCTGGCTATCAAAAGAAAATCTTCCCCGGATGAGGGTCCTCAACCAAAGAGGAAGAATATGAGGACTAGGCTACCGTCTCGGCCAGCCAAGCCTTATAGACAGCAACAGCAACTGCAATTGCCATTGCCTCCAGTGCCCCAGATGGTGGCACAAACCCCGACTACTTTTCAGTGGGTACCCCAGGCTGTGCCAGGTCAGTCAACCACATTCACCCCAACGTTCGAAGGACAGTCTTCTTCCTTTCGTGCAAAACCTAGAGGAGCAGCCAGAGGCTCGTCTAGGCGCCCCTCAAGGGGAAGGGGATTCAGAGGTGGTCGTGGTCAGGGAGGCAAGACCTCAGGACGGCAGTCCAAGTGAAACGATACCGGTAGGAGGGAGACTGATGAAATTTTGGGATCGCTAGACCTTCGATCCCTGGGCCCAAAGCCTACTCAAGAATGGACTGGGCTGGAGCTGGTACAGCATTCCACCCCCGTGCCTTCGGTTTTTCCAACACTCTACCCCCGTTCTGGAGGAGTACGTTCAAGAACTGTTGGAGAAAAAGGTGATCCGAAAGGTGAAGTCCATCAAATTCCAAGGGAGGCTGTTTTGTGTTCCCAAGAAAGACTCGGAAAAGCTCAGAGTCATTCTGGACTTGTCGCCACTCAACAAATTCATAGTGAATTGCAAATTCAAGATGCTAACACTGCAACACATAAGGACCTTACTGACCAAGAGGGCATACTCAGTCTCTATAGACTTGTCAGACGCCTATTGGCACATTCCAATCAGCCGTCGACTCTCCCCCTACCTAGGGTTCAGGCTACAACGGAGACTGTACGCCTTCAGAGCCATGCCATTCGGGCTAAACATAGCCCCAAGGATTTTCACGAAGCTTGCGAGCGCAGCTCTCAAACAATTACGCCTAAAGGGAATTCAGGTAGTAGCCTACCTGGACGACTGGCTGGTGTGGGCAGCATCCGAGACCGAATGCTTGCAAGCTTCCAGTCAGGTGATCCAGTTCCTAGAGTACCTAGGCTTCAAGATCAACAGAAAAAAGTCTCGACTTTCTCCATCCCAAAAGTTCCAGTGGCTGGGAATCCACTGGGACCTTTTGTCACACAGTTTCTCCATCCCGACGAAGAAAAGGAAGGAGATAGCGGGCTCTGTCAAGAGACTTCTAGATTCCGAAAGGATATCAAGACGCGAACAGGAGAGGGTACTAGGCTCTCTCCAGTTTGCTTCAGTGACAGACCCAGTGCTAAGAGCACAGCTAAAGGATGCAACCGGAGTTTGGAGAAGGTATGCATCAAACGCGCGAAGAGACCTGAGAAGACCAGTGCCGCCTCGGCTACATACTCTTCTCAGACCTTGGTCCCAAGCCAGACATCTAAAGAAGTCGGTTCTTCTTCAGCCACCTCCCCCGTCGATGACGATTCATTCAGACGCCTCAAAGGAGGGATGGGGAGGTCACTCTCATCGGAAAAAAGTCCAGGGGACTTGGTCCAAGCTATTCAGGACCTTTCATATAAACTTTCTAGAAGCTATGGCAGTGCTCCTTACCTTAAAGAAAGTCTCCCCGCGTCACTCGATCCACATAAGATTGGTGATGGACAGCGAGGTGGTTGTGAGATGCTTGAATCGACAAGGGTCGAGGTCACCACCTCTCAACCAAGTGATGTTAGCCATTTTCCGATTGGCGGAAAAGAAGAAGTGGTACCTGTCGGCAGTTCACCTTCAAGGAGTCCGCAATGTGACAGCGGACGCTCTATCCAGGTTCACACCGATAGAGTCGGAATGGTCCTTAGACGCAGGATCATTCTCCTTCATTCTGAATCAAGTCCCAGAACTGCAGATAGACCTCTTTGCGACGAAAGACAACAAGAAGTTGCCCCTGTACGTGTCCCCGTACGAGGACCCCTTAGCGGAAGCAGTGGACGCAATGTCCCTCTACTGGAACAGATGGTCCAGGATTTATCTGTTCCCTCCTCACAACCTTCTGTTGAGGGTCCTCAACAAACTGAGATCCTTCAAGGGGGTAGCGGCAATAGTGGCCCACAAGTGGCCGAACAGTATGTGGTTCCCCTTGGCATTGGAACTACAGATGAAGTTCGTGCCGCTACCACATCCAGTTCTGACCCAGCGAGTCCAGAAGTCGACTGTCTGCGCTTCATTACAGAAAACCCGGACCCTGCAGCTCATGATTTTCTCGCCCTTGCGGTGAGGAAGCGTTTCGGGATTTCGAAAGCCAGCATAGACTTCCTAGAGGAATATAAGTGCAAATCGACTAGAAGGCAATATGAGTCATCTTGGAGAAAATGGGTGGCCTTTGTAAAGGCAAAGAATCCGCAGGAGATCTCAACAGACTTCTGCTTATCTTTCTTCATCCACCTCCATGGTCAAGGGTTGGCAGCTAACACGATTTCAGTGTGTAAATCTGCTTTGATGAGACCCATTTTATTTGCCTTCCAGATCGACCTAGGTAACGAGATCTTTAATAAAGTTCCGAAAGCCTGCGCTAGGCTCAGACCTTCAGCACCTCCAAAGCCCATCTCATGGTCTTTAGACAAAGTTCTTCATTTCGCCTCCCTGTTGAGCAATGAAGAATGTGCGTTAAAGGATTTGACGCAAAAATTTATTTTCCTATTTGCACTCGCGTCCGGGGCCAGGGTTAGTGAGATCGTAGCCCTCTCGAGAGAGGCAGGTCGTGTTCAGTTCCTGGATGGGGGGGATCTGAACCTGTTTCCGGATCCTACGTTTCTCGCCAAGAATGAGTTACCCACCAACAGGTGGGGTCCCTGGAGAATCTGCCCTCTGAAAGAAGATGCATCTCTATGTCCAGTAGAATGCCTAAAGGTCTATCTTCGTAGAACTTCAGACTTCAAGGGTGGTCAACTATTCAGGGGAGAAACATCAGGCTCAAATTTATCTCTGAATCAACTCAGAGCAAAAATCACATATTTTATTCGCAGAGCGGATCCTGACAGTACACCCGCAGGTCACGATCCGAGGAAAGTTGCCTCATCCCTAAATTTCTTTAATTGTATGGATTTTGAACATCTCCGTTCATACACGGGCTGGAAGTCTTCCAGGGTGTTCTTTCGCCACTATGCGAAGCAAGTAAAGGAACTTAAGAGATCTTTGGTAGCAGTGGGTCGTGTAGTTAACCCTACTGTTTAACTCTGCGAGGAACAGTGGTCTTAATTGGGACGATTAAGTCCAGGGTGAGTGTGTAGGTACA
Source organism: Palaemon carinicauda (assembly GCF_036898095.1). Taxonomy (NCBI): domain Eukaryota; kingdom Metazoa; phylum Arthropoda; class Malacostraca; order Decapoda; family Palaemonidae; genus Palaemon; species Palaemon carinicauda. The sequence continues at coordinate 184,472,348 of NC_090729.1, read as the reverse complement.
TACTGTACTACAAACTAAATGAGGGCACCAAGTGCCCATATAGACTGTTCCTTCTTTCAAAGGTGAACCTAGCATAAGTTCAGACATGTGTGCCGAGCGTTTCTAACGCTAATGTGATTGATTTGTAATACAGACTTTTATGACTTGATACCTCGGTATCTTATTAAAGTGATGTTTAATGGTTTTTCTTTCAGATAAACAAGTTCTGTTTACTATCATACTTATGCTTAAAGTTTTGGGTTATCCTCTTTTATATATATATATATATATATATATATATATATATATATATATATATATATATATATATATATATTTGTTGTTAACCTGTCTGTTTATTATCTGTCAATAAACTTGTTCTTGAGAACCTTCCGTCTCTTTCACCTGTGTCAATTTATTGGTATAATTGAGCATTTTAATTCTATGTATCTTATCTGGGATAATTCTGATAGAATTGTTCTGTTATGCAAGCTATGTTGCATTGGTTTATGTAGTCCCCTAATGGGAGGGAGGACTCCGTCCCATAAAGGGACGAGGGCGGTTTTATTAGTTTCTTCCTATGCGGATATAAACCTTTGTCCAATACAAGTATTGTGCGGATTACTGGTCAATATATATTGACGCAGTGGTTCTATACAAACTATGCTTTACTTAATATAGGGCGAGACCACTATATTAGCTTGCCTGGTATTCATACATAGATATATGTACTCTTCGAGACTTTCCAGAGTCTAGTAGGACTCTTCCCTGTAGGGGGCAGGAAGCTCTAACATAGTTTATAGTTAGTTGAAAAGATGTATAACGGTAACATCTTAGGTCTCTAGGTCTAGTCGACCGGGAAAAAATTACCTCCGGGGAGTACGGCACGTTCTGAGAATCCACAGATACAGTAATGCTCTGGTACACTTCCATCAGGACGACATGGCTTGAGCCCAAAAAACGGATTTTGAGCGAAGCGAAAAATCTATTTTTGGGTGAGATGGCCATGTCGTCCTGATGGACCCGCCCTTGCCTTTCTAAGAAAGGGCTGTAGGACCCCTCCCTACATACAGTATCTGTAGCACCTCGTGTACGCTACAAGGAATACAGATGGCGCCAGGATTGGCGCCAGGCACGCATACGAATCGGGGGATAGGGAAGCCTTGGGAGCGGCTCCCCTTTTTCTTTCCCGAATTCGTATCTCGTCAATCACCTCCTACGAGACGAAATCTCTGTCCAGGATGTAGATTGCCATGTGACGTGTCTAGAATACGTCCTCTGATATGTCGCGATATCCCTTTCACGAGGGATACTCGCTCCAGGAGTTAGAATTCTGGTACCTTAAGGTAAATTCTCTGGGAATATCGCCGTAGTTGTAATATACCCTAGGAAGCTACCCTATAGGAACTTCCATCAGGACGACATGGCCATCTCACCCAAAAATAGATTTTTCGCTTCGCTCAAAATCCGTTATATATATGTATGTATATATACACACATACATTCGCACAAACTCATAAAACATAACAACTTTAAAATTTCAAGTATATGAAAATATTTCCTTAATTATAATGTTAAGTTTTTAGTATTTTCATAAGTATTCATAACGAAATTAATAATGAACTTAATATCAACTAAATTATAAATGCTAAAGGAAAATAAGCTCAACACTCCTATCATTTGTATGTTTTCCAGCAAAATTTAAATGTAATTCTGTAATATTAACCATTACGCTGTACAATTTATTTGTTCATCACAAGGAAATGGAGGGAGTCCATTTACTAATTAACCAGTTTGCCGTATCGAGCTTCAGGGTATGGAAAACTGTAGGCTACTTGAATATAATTATACTAACTTTTTTCTTTTATTTTTTCTTCGAATATATAATAAGGTACACGTGTGGTTTATAATAATAATAATAATAATAATAATAATAATAATAATGATAATAATAATAATAATAATAATAATAGTAATAATAATAATAATAATAGAGAACCGTGAAAAATGACGTTTGATAGATATTTTTTTTTCTTTTTTTGTATAATTACTATTTAGGCTATTCAATATACAAAA
>NC_090729.1:184462793-184465293 GCF_036898095.1 Palaemon carinicauda | reverse complement strand
GCCACAGCTAAAAAGTCATGATTAACCACTTTGACAAAATTCTTACATCACTCTTTACAAACAAACATCTTCCAAAACAATGACACTTTTTTTTTACTTTATCATAACGTTACTTTACTTTATTTACCTTACTTTATCACTAGTAAAAAGTAATACATTTCCTAACTTCCCTCTCCTATTACGTTCCCCAATCCTGTACTTCTTTTCTCCAAGTTTCAGCTTAGTATTCTGCATCTACCGCGTCTTCTGTTCGCTTAAAACCCCAATTTCCATAAGGATATGGGTGTATTTTTACTTATGTGTATGTTTCTGTATGTATGTATGTATGTGCGTGAAATAATATCTGCAACTGGTGCTGCTACTTTGTCTTCCCGACAAACTTATGAAATCTTTTTCTCATCGCAACGCGTCGCCGTGTGATGAGAAGTTGGACGATAAAAGGGGTTTTTCACAGATTCGGTTTCCGAAGCCCCGACATTCCTGGGAGAGGTTCATTGGGCTGTGAGTTATTGGGAGTGAAGACACGTTGAGAGAGAGAGAGAGAGAGAGAGAGAGAGAGAGAGAGAGAGAGAGAGAGAGAGAGACCCAATCTCCCTCTCCAAACAAGTGAGCGCCAGGCAATGGCTGCTGATGACTCAGCATCCTTAGCTCACAAGGATAGTGAGGTTAGAGACACTAAAAAAACTATCGAGCTTGAGCTGGACTCGAACCTCAGTCCAGCGGTCGCCAGGCTGTGACGTTTCCAATAGGCCACCTGAAGTAATAGGTGAATGAGAGGAGGTAAAGAATATGATAAAGTAATGCCTACAGTTCACCCGCTGAGGTGTACTGAATGCATCCAAGGACATCCTTTATTATATTATATTAGAAATTAGACTTGATGAGATATTAGAATGCTAAGGCAGATGGAAATTTTGTGACAACTTTAGAAAAATTCTTGGGCCAATTTAGGGCCATTATTATGCAACAGCTGTTCCTCTCCTCCCGAATTCCTATCTAATTAGCAGAAGCCTTCGAGTCGAGAGTCGCTCGGTTGATGATGGGATTATGTGGGAATCATTTCAAAGTTTTACGGTTAAGTGACACAGCTTGGTTTGGTTTTCATACATGCTTTGTATATGCATGCTGGTATACTTAGATTACATATATGCATATACATAAATACATTTATATTTACATTTATGTATGTATGTGCAGTGTAGAAGTTTTATATGTGCACATGTATGAAAGTACTTACAAATATATATATATATATATATATATGTATATGTATATATATATATATATATATATATATGAGAGAGAGAGAGAGAGAGAGAGAGAGAGAGAGAGAGAGAGAGAGAGAGAGAGAGAGAGAGAGAGAGAGAGTGGTGTATGCTTTTGTGAGCGCCTATATTCGTTCATACGTATGCATACATGTAAATAGACATTTCAATATCCAATATTCCGCATATTCAATATGTGGAATAGTTTTGCACAATTCCACCTCTCTCTCTCTCTCTCTCTCTCTCTCTCTCTCTCCTCTCTCTCTCTCTCTCAACAGGGGTATAATAAACTCCCTCCCTCTCTCAACTCGATCCCTATTTCAGACATGGCTCCTGCAAGTGCAACTGCAACATAGTTATTGCAACAGCAGTTCTTATGAAGCCTCATTAATGAAGACCAAAAAATACAATTGCAATCTCAAGAGCGGAATGGTGCGGCCGTGTTTCTCATTAATCGCGAATCGTGAGGTGGATTTAATGCCAATATTCGGGCTTTGAGGTGACGCCATTCCGCACAAGGTTCCTTTCGAATCATGATACACGTAAAGAATTTGATGGCTTCGCACCGATACGCCATTAAGCGGGCTTTTTTTTTTTTTTTTTTTTTTGTGCATTTCAGCTCTTATTGGGATATTTTTTAGCACCAGCAATGCTTGATGAGGAGAATGATTAACCATGTTCATCCTATGCCTTCTGGCTTGTTCAGTGGTAACGTGTTCGGCCTAGCATTTGCATAGTAGCAGTTCGATCCCAACTGTGGACCGTGAGTTTAAACTGTTTACTGAGGAGACCACTGCTGTGGTTGGGCACCACATTGGGGTGTTAGGGTTGCCCGGCTGACGTTCTGGTGAGTATCTAATCTGATGAAACTGGAACTGAAACCAGACACCTTTACCTTTATGTAATATTTTTATCATATTCTTCTTCTTATGTAATAATATTCTTTTGCTTGGTTCCTTAGGAATTTAGAATTTTTTTTTTTTTTTGGGGGGGGGGGGCGGTGCGTCTGTGGCAGCTCATTATTTTGAAGTTACAGTGTTTCGAAATTGCCTTTTTAGAAATGAGTTTTAATGTTCAATCATAATCTTTTCTTGTTTAATTTTTTTTTCTGGTCACGGTTGGTTACTCAGAAATTTACAATGATTTCTTTTAATCGTGGTATATGGCGAGTTTTTCGAAATTTATCGATTTTCGTAATTTGTTGATAACCCATATTTAGTCAATTATTCTCCGAC
>NC_090729.1:184437793-184450293 GCF_036898095.1 Palaemon carinicauda | reverse complement strand
GGAAAGTTTCCTACTTGCTGATTGGTTACTGACTCGCAGGGGTGCCCTTTTAGCACGGGAAAGTTTCCTACTAGCTGATTGGTTACTGACTCACAGGGGTGCCCTTTTAGCACGGGAAAGTATCCTACTTGCTGATTGGTTACTGACTCGCAGGGGTGCCCTTTTAGCACGGGAAAGTTTCCTACTAGCTGATTGGTTACTGATTCCCAGGGGTGCCCTTCTAGCAAGGAAAACTTTCCTACTAGCTGATTGGTTACGGATTCGCAGGGGTGCCCTTTTAGCACGGAAAACTTTCCTACTAGCTGATTGGTTACTGATTTGCAGGGGTGTCCTTTTAGCAAGGAAAACTTTCCTACTAGCTGATTGGTTACGGATTCGTAGGGGTGCCCTTTTAGCACGGAAAACTTTCCTACTAGCTGATTGGTTACTGATTCGCAGGGGTGCCCTTTTAGCACGGAAAACTTTCCTACTAGCTGATTGGTTACTGATTCGCAGGGTGCCCTTTTTGCACGGAAAACTTTTCTACTAGCTGATTGGTTACTGACTCGCAGGGGTGCCCTTTTAGCACGGGAAAGTTTCCTACTTGTTGATTGGTTATTGACTCACAGGGGTGCCCTTTTAGCACGGAAAACCTTCCTACTAGCTGATTGGTTACTGATTCGCAGGGGTGCCCTTTTAGCACGGAAAACTTTCCTACTAACTGATTGGTTACTGACTGGCAGGGGTGCCCTTTTAGCACGGGAAAGTTTCCTACTTGCTAATTGGTTACTGACTCGCAGGGGTGCCCTTTTAGCACGGAAAAATTTTCTACTAGCTGATTGGTTACTGATTCGCAGGGGTGCCCTTTTAGCACGGAAAACTTTCCTACTAGCTGATTGGTTACTGATTCGCAGGGGTGCCCTTTTAGCACGGAAAACTTTCCTACTAGCTGATTGGTTACTGATTTGCAGGGGTGCCCTATTAGCACGGAAAACTTTCCTACTAGTTGATTGGTTACTGACTCGCAGGGGTGTCCTTTTAGCACGGGAAAGTTTCCTACTTGCTGATTGGTTACTGACTCGCAGGGGTGCCCTTTTAGCACGGGAAAGTTTCCTACCTGCTGATTGGTTATTGACTCGCAGTGGTGCCCTTTTAGCACGGAAAAGTTTTCTACGAGCTGATTGGTTATAGACTCGCAGGGGTGCTCTTTTAGCACGGAAAACTTTCCTACTAGCTGATTGGTTACTGATTCGTAGGGATGCCCTTTTAGCACGGAAATGTTTCCTACTTGCTGATTGGTTGGACAAAGTAATGTTAACTAATCAGTTAGTAGGAAACTTTTACAAGCTAAAAGGGTCCCCTGAGAGTTGGTACAAATGCGCCTCAGTATTAAAGAAATTGAGTATAGATTGTTGCCAAGGTGATTTTAAGAGGATAACGTTGAGACAAATGCGCATCGTCTTAGGAAAGTAGATGATAATACTGTATAGTATTCTTGCTGGAACAAAAAATATCAGATCAAAATTGTTGCTAGAGTGATCTTAAGAGGATAATGTTGAGACAAAATTAGATGTTAATATAGTATTACTGCAGCGATAAGGATGTGCTAAAATTATTCATGAGCTCACTAGAATTCAAATAATTTTATGAATCAATTTACTAATATTCTTTGTTTCTTAGCTTATTTATTTATTTATTTATTTATAGATACACAAAAATATTCTTTTTCTATTATCAGGAAATGATAACGTTCCGATAAAAATGTAATGTCTTCGGAAAATAAAACATAGTATATTATCATTAAATGAAGACAACTATTCCGTTATGAATTATTCATACACTCGCCAAATACAAATCCCTGAATTGTGTATGTGCAGTCTACTAACTTGCTTTGTTTATTTGCTTGTTAGTTTAATTATAAGTACACAAAACAGGTAACCCTAATGCTAATATCATTGACATCAAGAGAACACTTTTAATTATTGATTCCTTGTCGCACCCTTACTTTGCGGCGAGTAACCAAAAAGCTACTGGAGCTGGTCGGCTGGGTTAAACACAAGAACTCGCCGCGCAGTAAGGGTGTGGCTGGTTGCAATTCCTCTGAGTGAGGCGTACCAAGAATTCCTGTGTCTAACTGTACCTGTTATCACTTACCAAAGACAGAAAGGTAAACTGGAAACGTTATAGGATCCGTTGGATGTGTGTTCACTTGGCACTCGTATCGGCCGGAATCCCTTGGCTGGACCGACTTGATCTTCAGAATCCAAGAATGGGCGTTGGTGTCCGGAGAGTGGATGACCTCGAACCGGTCGTCGGCTGTGTACGTGTATTGAGCCACTGTCAAGATGTGGAGGTCAGCATCTCGGATCCATGATACCTGGCATCGATAGAAATCACATGTATTATTATTATTATTATTATTATTATTATTATTATTACTACTACTACTTGCTAAGCTACAACCCTAGTTGGAAAAGCAGGATGCTATAAGCCCAGGGGCCCCAACAGGCAAAATAGCCAAGTGAGGAAAGGGAACAATAACAAAATTAAAATAGATATTTCCTATATAAACTATAAAAAAAAAACTTAACAAAACAAGAGGAAGAGAAATTAGATAGAATAGTGTACCCGAGTGTACCCTCAAGAAAGAGAACTCTAGCCCAAGACAGTGAAAGACCATGGTACAGAGGCTATGGCACTACCTAAGACTAAAAGAGAACAATGGTTTGATTTTGGAGTGTCCTTCTCCTAGAAGAGCTGCTTACCATAGCTAGAAAGTCTCTTCTATCCTTACCAAGGAGAAAGTAACCACCGAATAATTACAGTGCAGTAGTTAACCCCTTGGGTGAAGAAGAATTGTTTGGTAATTTCAATGTTGCCAAGTGTATTCATGAATGTGTCATGGCGAGAAACGCTTGAAAACGTCCATATCTTTTTTTATTTAATAGTTGCTATATATTAGACGATAAATTACGTTGGGTAATGAAATCATAAGATGACGTGGAAGAGAACGATCTAATTGTATCAGTTGAATTGTGTAAAAAATCACTTTCAATGCATCGATACAGAAAGGAATTTAAGATGCAATCATCCTATATTCGATACCATGGCATACTAAACTAAAGTCTTTTTAATTGGCTCATAATAAAGAAATGAATAATATTAAAAATTCTAACCAAAAACAATGTAAAGAATTTGCCCAGGATATATAGTTATTCAAGATGCTCACTTAAAACGTTGAGCAATGAAGAAATACGCAATTGAAATTTCATTAAAAATCGTAACTAGAAATTATTTTCTTAAAAATATTATTTAAAATTATCTTGAAGATATCACAAAGAAAATGTTTTTAATTGGTATATATCGTATTGGTAAATGGTATTACATTCAAAACACTGATAAGAAAAAAAAATTATAAAAACATTTGCAAATTCAAGATATCTCAAAGCACTGATCAGAAAAAAAGATAAAAACATTTCTTTAGTGACACTGAGAACCCACAAAAATTCAAGATATCAAAAAAAAATACTGATCATAAAGAATATAAAAACATTTTTCTTAGTGCACTGGGAACCCACACAAAATCAAACAAATAAACAACCGAAACTGCGTATGGTGTTGTTGTAGATTACCTGCCCCTTGTGCCAAGCACGGGGCATTCCACTTCTGAAGCCCGTGGGTTCTGCACAACAGCTCACAAAAACAAACGGGTAAACAAGTGAAACTGTACAGCAATGTCATTACTGTGATCCATGGCAGTGACGGCATCCCAAGACATATCTTACCGTTTTATTGCCGATGTTGTGAACAATGCAATGCAGATAGGCGTTGTCGTCCTTGAGAGCGGTGACATTCTGTGGTGGCGAAGAGTCAAAAGTAGGCCCTTGATAGTTTGGCTCCCACGGCACGTGACGTCTACCCCCATGTGGATTGTGTGTTGGTATGTAGACGGGATCACGGTGGGATAAGGGCATCCCTCCCATCCCGTTCCGATAGTGGCCGTTATGGAGGAATCTGCTCCACGTGAGGGAACCTGAGGAATAGAAAGGCCAATTCCTAATCATTAAGCAAAAATAGTAAAAAAAAAAAAAAAATATTTTGTACTGTACTGATACACCAAACTTATTTGTGATGTGAAGTCATATCACGTAGTACCTTTCAAGTTAGTAAACAATTGTGGAGTGTCTACACACTACAGAAGTCGGAGATAAACTGATCATATAGATTATAGGTTTAGGCAGTAAAGTACTCCTTTCTGAACTTATCAGAACATGTACATTCCTGCTTGCTATTGAAGATAACTTTTGGCTAGAGTTTTAATGGATGCTATCCCACTGCTAGAAGATGCGTTAAGTAAATCAAGTGACTCACACGTTATTCAAGAGAGAGACTTGCCGATATTTTACCAGAAGTTTCCTTGGAGGGAAATCCTCCCACCAAGCAGTAACCCCCTCCTACTCCACTTCCGCCTCACTCATCTCCCTCACTCTTTTCAAATGTAAAGTGCTAGCTAATCTGTCGATATATGTTTATTTATTGTGAATTATTAATTTTTGGATAATTTCTGACGTTAAGGGTTATAATTTTAACTAGCCTTTGAAAGTGAGTGTACTGTATATGTATATTTATGGACGTGTGGAGCGCATCGTGGCGATTTCCTTCATTTCCTATGGGAAATTTTTTTACCGGATACGAGCATTTTGATTTGCGAGCACGCTTCCAGGATGAATTATACTCGTAAACCGAGGTATTACTATATATATATATATATATATATATATATTATATATATATATATATATATATATATATATATATATATATATATATATATATATTTATATGTATAAATATGTATATATATATGTATATATATATATATATATGTATATATATATATATATATAATATATATATATATATATATATATATATATATATATATATATATATATATATATATATATATATATGCGCGCGCGTGTGTGTGCATATGTGTGTGACTGCGCTTATTTATCTGTTCGTGCATTTTTATAGTTATGTTAGGAAGTATCTGAAGCAGGATAATGATATCATATTCACTTAAATATCTTGAATTGATGTAACACTACAATACATTACTTTGAATAGTGGCGCTTAATCATTCAGGTAAATGTTACATGAATCGAGAAGCAGAGAAAAATAGTATTCGAACATCAATTAGAATTAATACTAATATATTATTCTCTTGCTGAATAAAAATTTAAGATGTGCTGGAATAGTTGATATATTGTGCTATTTCTAAGTAAAATTTTTATTTTTTAGACTTATGTCTGCTAAAAAAAGGACATAAAAATCAAAAATGCAAATCTCATTTTGGACCTCAGTTTGGATAAGTTCTTGTGTCATATTGTTTTTAAAATTTCATGTTTTTTAAAAAGGAAACCAAAAGTCAAAATGCAATTTTGATTTGGACTCCAGTTTGACTAATTGTTATTTTTTTAAAAACCATATGTCTTTTGAAAAATAACTCAAAAGTCAAAATGCAATTCTTAAATTGGACATCAGTTTGAGTGACTTTTTTTTATTTTTCAAACTTTTTTATATCTTTTAATATAGGAACCCAAGAGTCAAAATGCAATCCTTAATATGGTCATCAGTTTAGATAAGCAGTCTTGCATCTAACAAAGGATCACCGCACTGGAAATATATGTTTAACATCAATGTCCATTACCATAAGGACATTACTTGGGAGTTGTCAGAATGAGATGAGCCCATTAGCATGCTAAAGCCTCTTACTGTAAAGTCGAATGCCAGCCAATTAGTGAGAAAAGGTAATGCGACTTAGAGCATTTGCATAATGCCATTAGCAAGTTGACGCACGTGGTATGTAATGACAATCATTTATACGCGTAGTTTGTACTTATTGGTTTTCACGCGTCTAGGCAAAGAAGGATGAACAGTAATGGTATTTGTGATCAAAGTAGAGAGAAATGCTTTTAATCGTACAGGTGAAGTCGCCGGAGTTACACTGACGATAGGTTTTTATAGTTTATGTAAAAGATCTAATTTAATGTTACTGTTCTTAAAATATTTTCTTTGATTATCTATTACTTCTCTTGTAGCTTATCTATTTCCTTTCCTCACTGGGCTATTTTTCCCTGTTGGACCCCTTGGGCTTATAGTATCTTGCTTTTTAAACTAGGGTTGTAGCTTGGCTTTTAATAATAATAATCGAAACTCATCTTTCGAAATACGAGTAAATGCCCAATTGATATGACTTCAACAATATATTTTTATAAAAAATAAAGGCTTTGTTTTCTTTGATATTAGAAATATAGTGGAATTTGCTCGTTTTTTTTGTGTGTGCTTTTTTTTTTAAATCATAATTTGAGTGAAATAAAAGCACCCAGCGATATCGTATTGTTTTAAAACATCTTTAGGTACAATTGCTGTATCTAGGAAATACTTTTAAATAACAGGAAAAAACGTTCGAAATATTCAACTTTTATTCCAGTCCCCTCTTTTCATAATGTCATGAAAAGCCTTACGAGATATGTTGGATATCGTTTTAATTTAAAAAAAAATTGACAAACTTTTTTGAAGAGTCAAAAGGAATTTCATATACAGCAAAGAGTAATTTCCCCTATCTTATGCGTAATTCAACAAAGTGTATTTACATCTCATATATCCGTAATTGACTAAATGTGTAATTTTCCTTTAATGTGTGGGGAAATGAGTCGCTTCATAACTATTTAAGCAGTCTTACTCAAAATACTAATTACTGCACATCAATTATAACAAATTGACAAATTGTCCCACAAACCCCTTAGACTTTCTAACTACTAACTCCCTTAGATATGATATTACAAGACATTAGATATACTAACGTTTTTCCGATTTAAAAGTCTCACTTATACATTTTACAATGTGATTAACATATATTTAAATAGTTTACTGTTTAATCCTCCCTTCAGAATGTGTACAAACCCAACAGGGGACAATAATCTATAACATGTAAATAATATTTTTTTTTCCATTTCCACGAAACGAATAAATTATGATTGATTGTAGAAATTGGCTTCGTTCGTAAGAATATTTTACAATGGGTAAAATTCCAAATAGAATAGTAACTTATAATAGTTTCAAAACACTTTTTCTAACATTTGTTTATCTCTGTACTATGACACTCAAAAATAAGCACCAGGAAATGACGTCAAATGTCACTACTGTATATTTATCTATTTATCCTAATGTCTCATCTTCTTCCTCATCCTCTTCCTCGTCCGTCATCCTCTTCCACCTCCTCCTCCCCCTCCACCTCCTCTTCCCTCTGCTTCCTCCACCTCCTCTTCCCTCCTTCTCCTCCTCCTCTTTTCTTCCCTCTTCCTCTTTCCGCCTCCTCCTCCTCGTCTTCGTCCCTCTTTCCTCCCCTACCTCCTCCTCTTTCCTTTCCTCCACTTCCTTCCTCTTTCCTCTCATCCTCCGTTTCCTTCCTCATTCCTCATCCTTCTCCTTTTTCTTTCCTCCTCTCCCTCCTCCTCCTTCTTCTTTCCTCCTCTCCCTCCTTCTTTTCTTTTTTTTTCCTATTCCTCCTCCTCCTCCCTCTTCCTCCTACTCCTTTTTCTCTTCCCTCTCCCTCTTCCACCTCCTCTTATCTCTTTCGGCACTGTTTGTTTTATCTGAATATTCGAAACTGGGTCACGGTGGCTTCTAATTACCGATTGGCGTCTCCCATCGCCGCAGAAATGCCACTCGCCATTACAGCATTAGGCAGGGCTGGCTAACGCACACACACACACAAATTCTTTGTACCCCAGGCTAGTTGGGTCGTTCGTTGCTGGGTATATGGCCTGGCTTCTATACCTGGAGGAAAGAACCTAGTTCTTCTGTTATCGGTACGGCTTAGTTGAATATATTAGCATATTAGCATAGGTCCTTTTTTTTCTTAAATATATCTTGCAGTTTTGCTTGTCTTTATTCTCCATTTCTTACTCTTCTTATTTTATTATAATTTCAAAGGTTCTAAATTAGGGGCTCTCTCTCTCTCTCTCTCTCTCTCTCTCTCTCTCTCTCTCTCTCTCTCTCTCTCTCTCTCTCTCTCTCTCTCTCTCACGAAGGCTTTACAAGGCCTTAATTCTTCCATCGTGTAAGCTCCTTAACATTTTTATACCTTAGTTAACGGCGCACATAAAAGAATAGATAAGAATAGGGAATTTTCCTCCTCGCTGATTTTCAGGATTTAGACAAAAGTCGAGCCGACGTATTCATAAGGAAATATCACAATCATTCCTGAACTTATCATGCTTAAAACGATGTTTTTTTTGTATGCGTATATATATATATATATATATATATATATATATATATATATATATATATACGTACATATATATTTATATATATATATATATATATATATATATATATACGTACATATATATATATATATATATATATATATATATATATATATATATATATATATATATATATATATATATATATACATATATATATATATATATATATATATATATATATATATATATATATATATATTCACATATATGATATATATATATATATGTATATATATAAATATATATATATATATTTATATATATATGTATATATATATATATATATATAAATATAGATATATGTATATTTATGTAGTTATATACAATCATTTCTATATGTGTATACATATGATATATATATAGTATATATATGTATATATATTTATTTATTTATATGTATATATACATATATATATATATATATATATATATATATATATATATATATATATATATATGTATATACATACTGTTTATATATAATGTTTGTGCATCTACATACACTCATGGTTGAGTCTAGAGAGATTAATACTATTGCCCTACTATCGTTTCCAGAGGCCGTGTAATAATTCTTTTTTTAAATACTCCTAAAATAACTGATGGATTTCCATGATATCAAAGCAGGGAGCGCTTCATACAATGGCCTAATTTTGGGAAATACTGTGCATTGCCAGTTACGTTTCATTAACTTTTTTACTTAAGAAAATGAGGCTAAAGCCAGTCTTAGCCACCCACACATTCGCAAAAGTGATGACGTCCCTCAGTGACGTTGTTATAACGTTTCTTTCCCTGTACCTCCCATCCCCCGAATTGTTAAACGCCTGTTTAACTCCATAGATAATTGTCATATGACCTACCCCAAGCAATACGAAATTATTTGTCAGTAAAAGTTCAGCATACCTGGTATTGTGATTCGTGACTTTAGACTTTACCTAAACACAAGACCAACGTTTTATATCTTACCCACTCACTTTCATTGAAGATCAAAAATGAGATTTATGACAGGAGACGAAAGATGCCATGCTAACCCTACACTTCGCACTTCAAGCGAGTGTTGGTAAAGCAATAGAAATATAGTTTTCTTTAGGTTAAGCCGTAGGACTCATTCTTCCATACAACACAGGTTACTCGATACATCAATTGTCAGGAAGAAAATGACAGAGAGCATTGTTTGATATAATTTATCATATCAATTTCACCAGAGAGAGTAGCTTGAATTCCTTAGAAGGTAGACTTCTAAAAGATGTTTCATATAAGGGCATTGACATCGGCCATTGGATAAATTTTGAAATCACACACACACACACACATATATATATATATATATATATATATATATATATATATATATATATATATATATATATATTTGTGTGTATATATATATATATATATATGTGTGTGTGTGTGTTTGTGTGTGTGTTTATACATACATAAGATTTATTATATTTCAACCTATAGTTTTATATATTTATTTACGTTATAAGTACCAGTACCTATTTTTGTTACTTAAAAGGTATGTGACAAATATCATTGCGACTTTGTCACTGGAATTATACCAGACTTGAATTAATGAACCAATCAACCTTACTTTGAGAAATCCATTGACATTGTCTACATGCCAAGCTGATATACTCGTATCAAAGTATTCATTAGCTTTGCTTTTCCAAAATAATGTTATCACCAATTGCTGGAAACCATAGATTTATGAGGGATGAAAAAAAAAAAAACAAGAAATGGACACTTATACATTTTACACATCATCACTCAAGGAAAAAAATTGTTTTCTATTTCTACTAATGTTTTTATTTTATTTTTTTATTTTATTTTATTTTTTAGTCGCAAATCTAAAATTTGTAGGTGTCCGAGTAGAATATCTCTCAGTGCGATTCCACAACCCTGTTTTAAACCTCTTCTATTATGTTTGATAATTTGTGTTAACCATCTAATCATTATCTACCACCATAAAACATTTTATTGCTCTTCCGGCTCATTTTATATGTGCAGTACACAGTTTTTCCTAACAGGGATTTACTCGGTAGCCTAATAACAATGGGAATGAAGGAAAGAAGGCAAGAAGGAAGGGGGCGGGGGGGGGGGAGTACTAGGATAGCCATAGGTGTAAACACCGAAGGAGGGTTGGGGGAACCTCTGCGTCACAGTTACATGATTAAGTAACACTTCTTCGAAACGCTCTGAAGGAAGGGAAGAAATTCCTTTTTTTTCTAAGAGTAAACGGGTTAATTAAGCACATCTGTCAATTCATTGTACCACCAAAAATTAGGCCAATGTTTGAAACATTCATTGCTGTAGTTTCATAGAAATTCATAAGCCGGTTTGTTAGATAATTTGGAAAAACACTATTACACGGCCTCTGGAAACGATAGTAGGTAGAGAAAAATACAGCAAATATATTTTCTCCCCATTTAATGGAATGTGTCTGTAAATGCGTTTCATTTTTTTTTCAATGAAAGCAAGCGTAAATTTCCTGATTACATTGCGTTGAAAGAATTGTAAATTTCTATCCAAATTTTTATCGATGTCTATCAATTTCAATAGTTTTTTGGGGTAACTGCCGATCCAGATGACATTGTTATTCAGAGCAAATATTCATTCGAATAAAAAATATCAAAAAGTATTTTACTTTAAAAAAAATATATTTCAACAAACTTTTTTTTTTTTTTTTTTTTTTTTTTTTTTTTTACAAAACTAGGAAAAACTTACATTAATCCCCATAAAGAAAACTATGTGCGTTTTTAATTATTTATACTTCAGAACAACAGAGAAATGTAGAATGAAAAAAATAAATCATGATTCAATATACAGTATGAATAGTTTATTTATCTTCAATGTTTATTTTAAATTCATGTTGAAAGATTTGAATGAAAGATTATACTTCCTGGTAGCGTAGATATTGTCAGTCCATGAATATTGCTACGATAAGTACTTGTGAATTTTTCGTAATAGATATTTCATTAGTATTCTTGATATTGGCTACTTGAATATAAAAAAAATTACATTAAAATATTGGATCGTTTGCGATTTGCAACTTATAAGTCCCTTGTGCAAGTCATGTTGACAACCATTGCCTGGTCTGCCCTGGTCTTACCTGGGTGATGAGTGTAGATTGTAGGAGCTGATCAAACAAGTACATGTTGGAGGTCTTGGACAATATACAGTTAGACACAGGCGTCTATGGCACACCTCACTCCGGAGAAGTGCACCCGGTCACACCCTTACTTCCAGGCGAGTAACTAAATAGATAGGAGATGACGCAGGTGGTGGGCGGGGCTAAACACAGGAACTTGCTGCCCAATAAGGGTGTGGCTGTGTGAACCTCCTCAGAGTAAGGTGTACTAGGAAATCCTGTGTCCATCTGTACCTCCGGGTAATAATTCATTTCCTGCTTCTATCACTCACGAGTGACCTATCGCCTTTTAAAGAAGGCTATGTTGGAAATTGTATGAATAAATTCTTTATTGAGATAGGCCATTTTAATCAGATCTAGGTTAGATATATCACGTGTCAATGAAATCGGCGTGCCATACAAGATGAAAATGACACGAGGATATTATCAAAACGGAATTTTAAGTCAGGGAATTAGAAAACGGGTTAGAATTTACTGTACGGTCAACGACGTGTCTGAATATTCGGTGGAAAATTCTCTACATTCCACCATGAAGCGAGGAAGGAGAAATTTAATGGTATACCGATACTCATGCACGAAATTGATCTAGGCATTAAATGGTCTTGCCTGCATACTACAAATAGTAAGGTAGTAACTTGTTGCCATTATTGAATACAGCCTAGTTTGATTATTATTATTATTATTATTATTATTATTATTATTATTATTATTAGCCAAGCTACAACGTTAGTTGGAAAAACAGTATGCTATATGCCCAAGGGCTCTAATAGGGAAAATAGCCCAGTGAGAAAAGTATATTGGGAAAAAAATTCTTAGTTATATCAAGGCATGTTTTATTATTATTATTATTATTATTATTATCATTATTATTATTATTATTATTATTATTATTATTATTATTATTATTATTATTATTATTATTATTATTATTATTATTATCTGTGCTACCACCCTAGTTGGAAAAGCAGAATGCTATAATCCCAAAGGCTCCTATAGGGAAAATAGCTAGTGAGGAAAGGAAATAAGGAAAT